>NC_061858.1:27790921-27798421 GCF_019202785.1 Penaeus chinensis
AGGGGAAGGACCACGTAATTCGCTCGCCTCGCTTACCAATCATCTGATATCAGTGGGCGGAGTCGGAGATCATAACTCAGGAGAGGCGGGCGGCGATTGGCTGGCGGTGACAATAGGCAGCCATTCATCGGCGGGGGAGAGGCTAACCCGCGCGTGGATTGGTCGAGGCGCTCGTGGGCGGGGCCAAAAATATAACATGGCGAAGGATTAAACTGTTGGCTTAAAGTAAATTTTCCGAGACTTTAAGCGAGTTCAGTCGGCCTTTGGAGCGGAACCAGAGAGTAACGCTGTGCGGTGGTGGACGCTTGTTGACTTAGCAGCCGCTACTAATTCTTGTGGTGTTTAGAATAGCAACAACACTGTTTTCTTTAGCATTGTTGGAATCATAAGAAAAAGACTGCCGATGTGTTTTCACGATTTTAATCAAGCCACGAGCCAAGAATTTTCTTAAGAAAGATTACGTGGTGCAGCTGATTTGTATAAGGAACTCTCCGTAGTGCACATTGCGTGTGACCGCGCCCGACCGATTGTGAGCCGAGGTTGGATTACGCGAACGGCGCCCGCCGACGACCAGCACAGCGACCAAGACGATTCTGCCGCCCTCGGCCGCCCACCCGCCCGTTTCCTGCCGCCCGCACAAGCCCTGCCCTTACCCGAGGATCAACGCATCGAGGTTGGTTAGTGCAGAGCTTGTACTGAGGGTGAGCTTGTGAAGGCGCGTGGCGTGCGTGAGGACAAGGCGAGGAGGCCCAGGAACGGGGCAGTCCGCCGCAGCGCCGCAGGTGAGATCGCAGGCGGCCGGGCGAGAGCGGCGACCGCCCGCACCGCCGCTGCTCTCCCTCAGCTCCCGAGCGCCTCGCGGCTCCCCTCGGCGTCCCCTCGCGAAGGGCAGGCGGTCTTCCTCTCGGGGGTAGGCCATATTATGCTGTGCAGCCATGTGTGACCAGTGGTCGACGTACCCCGTCAAGATGCACACCTTGTTCGGGGACCAACAGTCCTACTACCGGCACCCGGCGGCCACCTATCCGCCGGCGGCCCTGCAGCAGATGTCCAGCATGACGCCCAACGCCTACAGCTACGACGGCTACACGGCCATGAGCCGCTACCACCCGTACGGCTACAGCCCGCAGCAGCACACGCCGCCCAAGGACATGGTGAAGCCGCCGTACTCGTACATCGCGCTCATCACCATGGCCATCCAGAACAACCCCGACCAGCGGGTGACCCTCAACGGCATCTACCAGTTCATCATGGAGCGCTTCCCGTACTACCGCGAGAACAAGCAGGGCTGGCAGAACTCCATCCGCCACAACCTCAGCCTCAACGAGTGCTTCGTCAAGATCCCGCGGGACGACAAGAAGCCGGGCAAGGGCTCGTACTGGACGCTGGACCCCGAGGCGCGCAACATGTTCGACAACGGCTCGTACCTGCGCCGCCGGAAGCGCTTCAAGAAGAAGGACGCCATCCGGGAGAAGGACGAGGCGCTCAAGCGGCAGCAGGAGACGCAGGGCACGCCCTACGGGCACGGAGACCGAGCCGCGGACGCAGCAGGCGGACGCCACGGCCGTGGGCATCACGCAGCAGTCGCAGCCCCAGCCGCAGCAGCAACAAGTACAGCAACAGCAGCCGCACCCGCAGCAGCCCCCGACGCAGCCGCCGCAGCAGCCGCGGTCAGTGGTGTCGGGGCCGCAGGAGGGGGAGGGCGGGCAGGTGGGGGGCGGAACCCCCCTGTCGCCCCTGTGCCAGCCCAAGACCGAGCCCCTCGACTCCCCGGACCTCCCTCCCGCCTGCCTGCCGGAAGTCAAAGCCGCCGCCCACACGCCGCCCCTGCACGCCCACACACACACCCCGCCTCTCCACAATCACACCCACACGCCGCCCTTACATACCCACGCCCACCTGCCGCCCACCTCGCTGCCCACAACGTCCGCGAGCGCCGGCCACGAGGGCTCGTACCTGGAGGTGGGTTCCTCCTTCAGCGTGGACTCGCTGGTGCCCGGGAGCCGCGACGTGGGGCGCGAGGCCTCCCCCGGGGCGCTCTTGACGGAGGCGCAGCAGCAGTACCGCTCCAGCATGTACTACGACACAATGGGCTACTGCCAGTACAGTGACACCCGCGCCCCCTCGGTCTTCCCGACGGCCACTGCAGAGGACATGAGCGCGTGCGGCAGCACCGTGACTGCCGGAGGCGCTGCGGCCGTGGGAGGCATGACCATGCAGGCGGCGGCGGCGGCGGCGGCCTACTCGCGCTCGCACGGCTCGTGGTACTCGCAGCCCCTGGAGACGGGCTCGACGGCAGGCAGCGGCGACGGAGGCTTCCCGAACGTGCGCGACATGTTCGAGTCCCAGCGACTCCTCACCAACCCCTCGTGCCAGCTGGGCTTCCGCGCCTCCTACAAGTACCCGGCCTACTACGACGACGCCGCCAAGTATTGAGGACTTGGGGTTTAGGCTGTTTGGGAAGACGAGAGAGGCAGAAGGACCGTGGAACGAAGGACCTGCGCCACCCAGGGAGGATTTCTGGGACCGACCATTGTCTTGGATCATGATTATCATTAGATTATTATTTTTTTCATTCGTATATAATGGCAGTGTTCCCCACCCCTCGAGCTCCCTCCTACGGCGCGTCCCCCCCCTCCTTCAGCCACGCTGTCCTGCTTGGATCCGCGGGCGGGAGGGGCGGCGAGACCGCGCCCAAGCGACAGGAACTACGGGCGTCTGGTACGCCCACAATCTAGTGAAACCAAAGAGGACAAGCCTAGTGAAGCTGGCGGCCGCGTAGCCATTACGGCCGTCCAGTGTGTGTTCTGTTATTAACTACAGTGACTTCACCCAGTGCTGTCTACTAGCACCATGTACGTCCTGTGTGAACGCGCCCACCATGTGCATGCGCCTTCAAAGCTATGTACGTATAGACAGATTCATGTACGCATAGGGTTCCTTCCTATGAAAGTATATGAGCGATCGATGTACCTCTAGGACATGCCGATGTGTATATCTTGATATTATTTAACACTGTGTAACATAACGCATAATATATTACGCTTTTTGATACATGCAGGCTTTCATTTCTACCCTTTGACATTCAGGCTAAATGTTCAGTCAGGTATATACTCCCTGAGGCTAGAACGCACGAACGAGGACATTTTCATTAGCGAAATCATGCCATGGAATAATGAAAACAGAAAGCAACTAGAGATTGTTTTGTGTCTATGAATGCAACAGAGGAATGCATGATTTACCAACAGGAATAGGCAATGACTGAAGCATTTTGACAAAGAGAAGTAAAAAAAAGAAAAATATATATATGATGCATTTCTTGTTCATAAGTTTTTTTCTTCTTTTAATCAGGAATAGATTCATGGATTCATATTCAAATCGAATACAATATGTTTCATCCAAAGAGAAAACCAAAAAGGAAAGAATGCTAAAAGACAAAATGATTCTGTTTAATGTTGTTTTTTTTTTTCAAGAGAAGCTAACTGTGAAGAAAGTGTACCATAGCGTGATGAGCTTAAAAGATGTTGAGTTCCTAACGCAAGCGAGAACTCAACAGCTGATGTGCCACAGCGTATAGAGATATGGAAGTGGCGCTTCTTTTCATTGAAAGTAGGATAAAATGTTGAAGTCACATTAACACATCAACTAACGAAATTAAATTAAACATATCATATAGTCTTGATGAAATCAGCAAATCACATGCACATACAGGTACACATACATAAATGTTAGCTTACAGACGCGCGCGCGCGCACACACAAACACACACACACACACACACACACACATACACACACACATCACACACACACACACACGTGCGCGCGCGCACTCTCTCACACACACTCAGATTCAGGCACCTTACTCCTCTTCTTCCCCTTACCCTCCCTCTGTCCTCCCCTTCCTCTCCCCCTCCCTCATTCGTATACGCATATACTCAAGCACACACACACACACACACACATACACACACACACACACACACACACACACACACACGCACGCACACACACACACACACACACACACACACACACACACGCACACACAGGCACACACACGAACAGACTCGTGCGTGCGCGCGGGAAAATCTATATATATAAGTAATTAAAAACAAAACAAAAAAAAAAAAAAGCTGAATCATTATATATATATATATATATATAAAAAATTCACCTTTCCCAGAAAAGAATATTACAATTCCTTTTCAAAAAACGCAACAAAGCTATTTAAATCGGAAATGAAGAAGTAGAAAATTAATTAAAAAAAAAAGTTATGGGCATAGTAACTCTTCTAACAGTGAAATATATAAACTAATGAGGATAATTAAATACACAATAATCTATAAAATACGTGTTGATAAAACGCAATAAATTCAAGATACAGACAAATATATTAAACAATGGAAAATCAAAATAAAAATAATAATACAAAAACACCAAGATAATCAAGTAATGTTAATTATATTGTAATAATAATAATTATAGAATTATGTTCATGAGATTAATATTAATGAAGGGAAATAAAGATAAGAGATAATAATAACGGATAATAATGAAATAGGTAACCATGATGATATCCTAATAATGATAAATGTATCGCTGATGAATTGAATAATAATAATAATAATATTAATGATAATAATACTTATAATAATATTAATAATGATAATGATAATAACAATGAGAATGATAATGATAATAATAATAAAAATGATGATAATAATAATGATAATAATAATGATAATAATAATGATAATAATGATAATAATAATAACAATAGTAATAATGATAATAATGATAATAATAGTAACAATGATAATAATAATAACAATGATAATAATAATAATAATGATTACTGATGGTGATGATGAACTTATCTATAATGAAAATGATGATGAAGATGAAAGCATAAAAGGCAATCAAAAATACCATGATGCTAATGATGATGATCATTATAACAGTAGTAATAATGTTAGCAATAATGCTATCAATAATCATGACAATGATAATAATAATATTGATAATATACTACTGCTGCTACTACTTTTACTACTAAAAGTAATAATGATAATGATAATGATGGTAATAATGGTCAGAATTATGATAACAATGTCAGTGATAATAACAGTAACAATAAAAATAATGATAATAATGATAACAATAATAATAATGATAATGATAATAATTATAATAAAAATAATAATAATAATAACAATAATAATAATGATGATAATAATAATGATAATGATAATAATTATAATAAAAATAATAATAATAATAACAATAATAATAATGATGATAATAATAATGATAATGATAATAATTATAATAAAAATAATAATAATAATAACAATAATAATAATGATGATAATAATAATGATAATGATAATAATTATAATAAAAATAATAATAATAATAACAATAATAATAATGATGATAATAATAATAAAATAAGAATAATAACAAAAAAATGATAACAGCAACAACAACAACAACAACAATAAGAATACTACTACTACTACTAATAATAATGATAACAATAATGATAAAAATAATAATAATAACAGTAATAATAGCAATAAGAACAATGATGATGATAATGAAAATAATAGTAAAAATTATATAAATCTAATGATAATGATTGTATTAATGATAGTAATAATAACAATAATAATAACGATGATAATAATATTGATAGTTATAATACTGATAATGATGATGATGATAAAAATAATAATAATAATAATAATGATAATAATAATAATAATTATAATAATAATAATTATAAAATAATAACAATAATAATATTGATAATGATAATAATTAAAATGATAATTAAAATAATGATAATAAATAATAATAATAATAATAATAATAAAATAATAACAATAATAATAATAACAACAACAATAATAAAGAAATAATGATGAATAATGATTATACTAACAATTTAAAGACAATGATAATGATATCAATATTGATGATGATGATAACAGTAATAATGATAAAAATGATAGTAATAATAATGATGTAAATGGCAATAATAATGATAATAACAATCACATTAATAATAGTTACGTTAATATCTAAACAGAACAATGTGAACACCAATGGTAATAATAATAAGATCATAGTAGTAATAATGATAATAAATAATGATAATAATAATGGCAACAGAAACAACAAGAGAACAGTAATGATAATGATAATAAAAACGATAATAACAGACGAGGAGTATAATGACAATGCGATAATAGCACTAATGATAATTTCCCTAATAGTGATGATAATGATGATGATGCTGTTAACGATGATACCAATAATGATATCGAGGGAATTTAATAACAATGATGATTATGATAATAATGATGATATCAATAATAATGATAACATTGATGATATTGATAATATCAGCGATGTAATAATAATGATACTACTACTACTACCAATAATAATGATAATAATAATAATGATAATAATAATAATAATGATAATAATGATAATAAAAATAATAAGGATAATTATAATGATAATGTTAATAATAACAACAACAACAACAACAATAACAATAATAATAATAATCATGATAATAATAAAAATTATAATGATATTGATGATAATGATAATAATGATGATGATACTAATAATAATGATAATAATTGATAAATACTGATTACCACAATAATGATGGTATTGATAATGTTTATGATTTATTAAAGATGAATAAGAAAACCGTAATGAAAACAACAACAATAATGATAAGAATAGCATTGATAATGATGATAACAATAATAACAATAATAATACTAATAATACTACAATAGTTATACTAATTGTAATAATGATGATCTCGATAATATTAACAATTATGATAATAATGTTGATGATGATATTTGTAATGATGATAAAGATTCCAATAATGATGAAAATAATTGTTATAATAATAACTACAACAATAATAATAACAATAATGATGATGATGATGATGATAATAATAATAATGATAATAACAATAATAACAATAATAATAGTAATAATGATAATGACAGCAATAAAAATTATAATGACAACAATAATAATGATAACAATAATAATAATGATAACAGTAATTCATTATACTGATAACAATAGTCACAAAATGGTAATGAAAGATAATAATTGTATTGATAATGAATATGATAATAAAGATAAGCAAAGATAGTTAAAAGAACTGTAAGTAATAATAATGATAATGATATTAATAAAAATTTGCAACAAATAATGACAACAACAATAACGATATGAATAACAAAAATGATAGTAAGATATATAATGAAAAATATATATTTGATGAACATGAAATTATTGGATTTTTTTTTTTTTTTTTTACAAAGTTCGCAGTGTTAATAGAAATGAGGAAATAGCAACAATGAAAATGGTAATAATGATCAGATAATTGTAACAGTGAATATAATGATAATGATGATAATAAGTTATACTGTCACTGTAATACACACGA
>NC_061858.1:27818421-27823421 GCF_019202785.1 Penaeus chinensis
TCCTCTCGTTCCCCATGTTCAGAACACTTCCCTCTATCTATCTTATCTATCTGTCTTTCTCTCTCCTCTCGTTCCCCATGTTCAGAACACTTCCCTCTATCTATCTTATCTATCTGTCTTTCTCTCTCCTCTCGTTCCCATGTTCAGAACACTTCCCTCTATCTATCTTATCTATCTGTCTTTCTCTCTCCTCTCGTTCCCATGTTCAGAACACTTCCCTCTATCTATCTTATCTATCTGTCTTTCTCTCTCCTCTCGTTCCCCATGTTCAGAACACTTCCCTCTATCTATCTTATCTATCTGTCTTTCTCTCTCCTCTCGTTCCCCATGTTCAGAACACTTCCCTCTATCTATCTTATCTATCTGTCTTTCTCTCTCCTCTCGTTCCCCATGTTCAGAACACTTCCCTCTATCTATCTTATCTATCTGTCATTCTCTCTCCTCTCGTTCCCCATGTTCAGAACACTTCCCTCTATCTATCTTATCTATCTGTCTTTCTCTCTCCTCTCGTTCCCCATGTTCAGAACACTTCCCTCTATCTATCTTATCTATCTGTCATTCTTCTCTCTCTCGTTCCCCATGTTCAGAACACTCCCTCTATCTATCTTATCTATCTGTCATTCTCTCTCCTCTCGTTCCCCATGTTCAGAACACTTCCCTCTATCTATCTTATCTATCTGTCATTCTCTCTCCTCTCGTTCCCCATGTTCAGAACACTTCCCTCTATCTATCTTATCTATCTGTCTTTCTCTCTCCTCTCGTTCCCCATGTTCAGAACACTTCCCTCTATCTATCTTATCTATCTGTCTTTCTCTCTCCTCTCGTTCCCCATGTTCAGAACACTTCCCTCTATCTATCTTATCTATCTGTCTTTCTCTCTCCTCTCGTTCCCCATGTTCAGAACACTTCCCTCTATCTATCTTATCTATCTGTCATTCTCTCTCCTCTCCTCCTCCTCCTCTCCCCCTCTCCCTCTTTCTCTCATCACACATATTCTTTTCTTAGGCCCCACCTTCAAGGCCCTTCCCTCCCCCCCCCCTCCTCCTCTAACCCCCACTTTCAAGGACCATCTCTTCTAACCCCGACCTTCGAGGATCACTCCCCCACTTTTAACCCCAACTTTAAAGGCCCTAACCCCCTCCTCTCACCCCCACCTTCGAAGCCCTAACACCCCCCTCTCACCCCCACCTTCGAAGCCCTAACACCCCCCTCTAACTCCTACCTTCGAGGCCCTACCCCCTCCTCTCATCCCCACCTTCGAGGCCCTACTCCCCCCTCTCACCCCCACCTTCGAGGCCCTACCCCCTCTCACCCCCACCTTCGAGGCCCTCCCCCCCCCTCTCACCCCCACCTTCGAAGCCCTACCCCCTCCCACCCCCACCTTCGAGGCCCAACCCCCTCTAACCCCCACCCCACCCCCCCTCCCACCCCCTCAGCAAAGTCCGAATCTTGAATCAATCTCTTAACGTGTGTTTCTGTATCTCCCTCATCGCTGACACTCGCGCTGGACGATAAGATCACCAGACTCTTTCAAGATTCTCGCTCCTCTTCTTCTTTCGTCCCTTCTTGCGCTACTTCCTTCTTCCCGTTTATTCCCCTTTTTTTAAATTCTTTGCTTCATTTTTCCTTCTTTTTTTCTGGCTCGTCTTCTGCTTTTTTCTATCTTGCTTTGACTTTTTTATTTTTAGATTTTTTTTTTATTATGTTTTATCTTTTTGTTTAGTTTTTTCTTCTTATTCTTTCTCTGCCTCTTCTTTCCTTCTTTTTTCTCTCTCTTTTGCTATTCCGTTGAGCTTCTCTCCCTTCTTTCTCTTTTCCTTCCAGTTTCTTCTTCTCCTTCTTTACGTACTGCCTCCTCCTACTCCCTATTTACTCCTTCCTCCTTTTCCTTTCCTTTCTCCTCTCCTATCTCGTCCCTCTTCCCCTCTCCCATCCATCTTTCACTTGCCTTTCCCCTTCTTCCGCCGTGCATCTCTTTTCTCTATCCACACTTTCATCTCTTCCTTCACCTCCTCCGATCCACCCCCTCTTTCCTCCCCCATTTGCCTCACGCTTTCCTTCTCCACTTCTTTCCACCTCCTTCTCCACCTTTCACCCTTTCCCCACCACTCCTTATCACCTCTTGCTTCCCTTCCTCTTCTTCCTCCATCCATCTCCACCTCCCTTCACCTCCTCTTCCTTTTTCCTTCCTCCTATTTCCCCATCCACCTCTTCCTCCATCCACCTTTTCATCCTCCTTCACCTCTTCCTCCATCCACCTCTTCGTTTTCTTCCTCCTCTTCGTCCAATTCCCTCTTCTTTCTTCCTCCTCTTCATCCTCCTCCACCTCTTCCTCCATTCGTTTCCTTCCTCCTCTTCGTCCACTTCCCTCTTCTTTCTTCCTCCTCTTCGTCCACTTCCCTCTTCTTTCTTCCTCCTCTTCGTCCACTTCCCTCTTCTTTCTTCCTCCTCTTCGTCCACTTCCCTCTTCTTTCTTCCTCCTCTTCATCCTCCTCCACCTCTTCCTCCATTCGTTTCCTTCCTCCTCTTCGTCCACTTCCCTCTTCTTTCTTCCTCCTCCCCCCCCCTCGACGTTCGTCAGAGCCAAACCGGGCCATTATCTCGATGCACACAGCGAGACAATTCTACTAATTACGCAAGATGGACAACTCTTAAATCCACCTTCTAAGAGGGGCAAGGGGGGCTGTTGCTCTGAGCTCTGTACGACTACTGTCAGGCACGCTGGTATTGTGGCACGCTGGTATTGTGGAACTAAGGTATTGTGGCACGCTGGTGTGGTGGTATTCTGGTATTGTGGCACGCTGGTATTGTGGCACTCTGGTATTGTGGCACGCTGGTGTGGTGGTATTCTGGTATTGTGGCACGCTGGTATGGTGGTATTCTGGTATTGTGGCACTCTGGTATTGTGATACTCTGGTACTATGGCACTCTGGTACTATGGCACTCTGATACTATGGCACTCTGGTACTGTGGCACTCTGGCACTGTGGCACTCTCGGTTGGATCACAGTGCCCTGGGGAAAGGAATAAGTGAAGAGGGGGTGCCGTGGGGAAAGGGATAGGGGGAGGGGAGGCGGAGGGGAGGGGGCAGAGGAGAAAAAGAAGAGAGGCAGAGAGGAGAAGAAAAACAAATTAAGAGGATGGGAGAAAAGGAACAGGAGGAAGAGGAATAAGAAGAAAAGAAGGAGGAGGAAGAAGAAAAAGAAAAGAAACAGGAGAAGGAGGAGGAGGTAGAAGAAGAAACGAAACAAGAGAAGGAGGAGGAGAAGGGAGAAGAAAAGAAACGGGAGAAGGAGGAGGAGGAAGAAGAAGAAATGAAACATGGGAAGGAGAAGGAGGAGGAGCAAGAAAAGAAACGGGAGAAGGAAGAGGAAAAAGAAGAGAAACGGGGGAAGGAGGAGGAAGAAGAAGAGAAACGGGAGGAGGAGGAGGAAGAAAAGAAACGGGAGGAGGAGGTGGAGGAAGAAGAGAAACGGGAGAAGGAGAAGGAGGAGGAGCAAGAGAAGAAACGGGAGAAGGAGGAGGAGGAAGAAGAGAAACGGGAGAAGGAAGAGGAAGAAGAAGAGAAACGGGGGAAGGAGGAAGAAGAAGAGAAACGGGAGGAGGAGGAGGAGGAAGAAGAAAAGAAACGGGAGAAGGAGGAGGAGGAGGAGAAGAGGAGGAAGAAGAGAAACGGGAGGAGGAGGAGGAGGAAGAAGAGAAACGGGAGGAGGAGGAGGAGGAGGAAGAGAAACGGGAGGAGGAGGAGGAGGAAGAAGAGAAACAGGAGAAGGAGGAGGAGGAGGAGGAGGAGGCGAGACGCAACTTGATCGGGCGATGAATCACAAGCGTCCTGATTTAGTAATGCGTGAATCCAATCCGATCTTTTCTCCTTTATAGATTTCTATCTTGAGGCTCTTTCATTTTGCCAGATATTGAATCTCCTGCAATCAGACTGCAGCCACGCAGATGTAACACTGAACCGGAATGCTATACATAAAGAGAATATAAAGTTTGAATGGTGAGAGTGATAGAAAAAAAAAAAAAAAGGTTCGAGACAATGAACCGCTTCGAGACGACGATCCGAACCCGAACCACAAACCGCGACCAGAAACAAACGACAAGAAAACAAAACAAAACAACCTAATCCTTCTTTATCCCTATCCATCCTTTTCCCCTCCCCTTCTCCCCCCCTTCTCCCCAAAATCCCCCCCCCCTCCTCTCATTCTCTCTCTCCCTCCCTCCCCATTTTTCGACCAAACAATAACCAATTAATTAAATAAAACTACAGCAAAGCTACTGTAACGCTTTCAACGATCACGTATCCGAGACGAGGGGCTTCGTATTAGGTTTCGGAGCTTCGCTTGACCCAAGTCACGCAACGCCTTTACGAAGCTTAAACACTTGTTTGGCCTCGTGTTTGCTCTGTACACACTAGACAAAGACCCCTGTTTGCCCGCGGTTTAGTGTGAGACTAGTGTGAACAAGCGACGAGCGCGTCTGGGGGGGGGGGGGGGGGAGGGAGGAGGGAGAGGGAACGGAGGGGGGAATGGGGGGGGAGAGGGAAGGTAGAGAGGGGAGGGAAGGTAGAGAGGCGATGGAGGGTGGGGAGGGGGAAGAATGGGAGGGAAGGGGGGTAAGGAAGGGGTGGTTGGGGAGGAAGGGAGGAGGTTAGAGGGAGGGTGAGACTGCAAGCGTGAACGATGGAGTGGGAGTCGATGGAGAGGGGGGGGGGAGGGTCAGTGGATTGGTGGAGGGAGAGAGGAGGGGGGGGGGGTCAGTGGATCGAATTGGAGGGGGGGATTATCAGTGGATTGGTTGCAAGGGTGGAGGGGGGGGGGAGGGTCAGTGGATTGATGGGGAAAGGGGTAAGAAAGGAGGGGATTATAAATTGCAAATTGCTCTAAAAAAAAATTAGAAAAGGGGGGGGAGGGTTGAAATAGTAGATAGGGAAATACAAATTAAAGAAGATATATTAATAAACATGGTAGATCATGGTAGATACTGGAGTAGGGAGTAGGG
>NC_061858.1:27853889-27860985 GCF_019202785.1 Penaeus chinensis
TCGTTTCTTTTCTCTTCTCTCTTTCTACTTCTTTCTTCCTCTCTCTTTTCCCTCTCCTCCCTTTCTTTCTATTCCCTTCTCTCTTCCTCTCTCCTCCTCTTCTCTCCCCTTCTTTTCCTTTCTTTGTAGAAAAGATATGATGAATGAAATGAGTATTTTCACATTGAAGATTTTCATATTCATATATTTTTTTTTCATTTGGAAAAAGGGAAAAAAATAAAGAAAAAGAAGAGAAAAGACAAGAAGAAGTTTTTTTTTTTCTTTCTTCATCTTCTTCTTCTTCTTCTTCATCCCCTCTTTCCTTCCTTCCCCTCCTTCTTTCCCCCTTCCCTCCCTTTCTCTCATTTTTCCTTCCTCCTTTTCTCCTATTCAGTTCCTTTCTTCTTCCCTGTCTTCATTCTTTTCCTTCTTTCCTCTCTTCCTCTCTTCCTCTCCCTCCCTTTCTCCCAGTCCTTTCCTTCCTCCCTCTCTTCGGTTCCCCTCTCCCTCCCTTTCTCCCTTTTCCCTATTCTGTTCCTTCTTTCCACCCTTTCTCCCATTCCTCCCCTTCTCCCTTTCCCCTTTTCTCTTCCTTCCTTCCTTTCCTCCGTTCCCCTCTTCCTTCCTCCCTCTCCCTCCCCTTCTCCCCTTCCCCTATTCTCTTCCTTCCTTCCTCTCCTCCGTTACCCTCTTCCTCCCATTCCCCTATTCTGTTCCTTCTTTCCTCCCCTCTCTCCCATTCTCTTCCTTCCTCCCTCTCCTCCGTTCCCCTCTCCCTCCTTTTCTCCCCTTCCCCTATTCTGTTCCTTCCTTCCTCCCCTTTCCCTTTTCTCTTCCTTCCTTCCTCCCCTTTCTCCCATTCTCTTGCTTCCTCCTTCTCCCTCCCCTTTCTCCCTTTTCCCCTATTCTCTTCCTTCCTTCCTCTCCTCCGTTCCCCTCTCCCTCGCGTCCCCTCGCGCCTCTCTCCCCTCGGGTGGTCTCGGCAGTCGCCCGCCAGGTGACGCAGGGCATATTAAACAACTTTTTCCTGCGCATAACACTCCCCTCGGTCCTTCCTCCTCCTCCTCCACCTCCTCCTCCTCCTCTCCTCCTCCTCCTCCTCCTCCTCCTTCTCCTCTTCTTCTTCTTCTTCTTCTTCTTCCTCCTCTTCTTCCTATTCCTCCTTTTCGTCGTCGTCGTCTTCTTCCTTTCTTCTTGTTTTTCTTTTTACTTCTTTTTTTTCTTTCTTTCTTTCTTCATGTTCTTTTTCCTTCTTATTATCGTTTTCTTCCTCCCTCTCCTCTCCTCCTCCTGTTTTCCCTCTCTTTCTCATCTTCCTCTTCGTCTTTCTTCTCTTCTTCTCCTCTCCTCCTTTCTCTTCGTTCCCCCTCATCCTCATCTCTATATCTCCCTCTTCTTCCTTTCATTTATCACTCATCCTGATACTTTCCTTCAAATCCCCTTCCTCTTCCTTCCCTCATTTCCCCTCATCCTTGTTATTCGTTTTCTTCTGCTACCTATTTCTACTACTTTATTCTGGTTTGTGTTTTTGTCCTGTTATTGCAATTATTGTTTCTTTGTTTCCATAGCTCTCTATCTCTATCTATTTATCTGGCTCTGTCTCTCTATCTGTTTCTCTCTCTCTCTCTCTCTCTCTCTCTCTCTCTCTCTCTCTCTCTCTCTCTCTCTCTCTCTCTCTCTCTCTCTCTCTCTCTCTCTCTCTCTCTCTCTCTCTCTCTCTCTCTCTCTCTCTCTCTCTCTCTCTCTCTCTCTCTCTCTCTCTCATTATCATTATCAGAAGCATCATCATTATAATCCTTATCAACAAGATAAACAAATCACATAAAAAATTCGCACATATTCACTTACCAATTATGATAATCATTACTATAATCATCACAAATATTATTACTAATGTTAAAATTAGGTCATTACTAGCATTACTATGATTGCCCGCAGAGAAGTGAAAATAAATATGGTAATAAGCTGAAGTAATTAACAAATTGATTAATTCATGGGGTAGAAATTCGTCAAAAAATGTGAATGTATATTGTGCATTGGTGTCTGTTTGTGTGTGTTTGTGTACGCTTCTCCGAATGCATGTGTATGTGTGCGTGTCTGTATGTGTATATACTGTGTGTGTGTTTATGCGTGTATTAGTGTGCACGTCTATATGTGTATCTTCGAGTGTATGTATGTGTGTATGTGCGCGTGTATGTGTATGTATCTATCTCGCTTTCCTGTTTTTTCTCTCAAAATCATATTATTATCGCTATTATCATTATCATCATTTTTGCGAGTCGGATTCATAATTCATAACTGTTATTATAATTAGTGTTATTTAGCATCTTCACAAATATAATCACTTTTATTTCGATTATCAATGAATGGAATAACAGAAAACAAAGTGGAATTATCAGAAACGTATCAATAATATATTGGTAATAATTATAAAAGAGATTTTGTGGTATAAAGTTTATTAAATATTATTTTCTTTCACCAATTTACTAACGACATTTATCTTTTTTCTTTATATTTCGTATTTTCATATTTCCTTCGTGTAACTTTTTCCACTTTTCTTATTATATCATTTACATTTACAGTTATTAATTGCTGTTGCTTTAGTGATGATTTACTGATTAATTTTGTTTTCCCAGTGATAATAATAATAATAATAATAATAATAGTAATAACAGTAATAATAATAATAATAATAATAATAATAATAATAATAATAATAATAATATAACAGTAATTATAATAATAATGATAATGATAATAACAAAAATGATAATAATAATAGTAATAATGATAAGAATAAGAAAAATAATAATAATAATAATAATAATAATAATAATAATAATAATAATAATAATTTTAAGGAAATTTAGGAATAGATATATCAGCGTCAAATAGATGAACAGATAAAAGTAATAACATCAGTAGATATCACGAAAATGGATAAATAGGGATGTAATGATGATAATGATGATAATGATAATAATAGTAATAATAATAATAATAATAACAATAGTAACAATAATAATAATGATAATAATGATAATAATAATAAAATAATAATAATAATAATAATAATAATAATGATAATAATGATTTAAAAAAAATAATAATGATAATGTTAACAACAAGAATAACAGTAATGATAATGATAAGTAAATAATAACAATAATAACAATAATAATAGTAATAATAACAATAATAATAATAATAATAATAATAATAATAATAATAATAATAATAATAATGATAATAATAATAATGAATAATAAAATAACATTATGTATCGTAAAAATGATAAAGTCAACAACCGTGATATTAATAATAACAATGATAGTAACAATGATGATGACAATAATAATAATAATAATAACAATGATGATGGTAATAATGATAATAATAATAATAATAATAATAATAATAATAATAATAATAATAATAATAATAATAATAATAATAATGATTATGATAATAATGATAATAATAATAATAACAATGAAAGTAATAATAACAATAATAACAATAATAATTATAATAATAATAATAATAATTACAATAATGATAATAATAACAATAATAATAATAATGATTATGATTATGATAATAAAGATAATGATAATAATAATAATGATAATGATAATAATAATAATAATAATAATGATAATGATAATTAATATAATGATAATAGTTAATAACATTAATAATGCTGAAGATAATAACAGTAATAATAATATAATAATAATAACAATAACCGTAATGATAGCAATGATAGGGGCGTGAGGGCGTGTGGGCGTGAGGGCGTGAGGGCATGAGGGCGTGTGGGCGTGTGGGCGTGTGGGCGTGAGGGCGTGAGGGCAAGCATGGAAAGTGTGGCTTAGGCTTGTCATCAGCTGGTACTCAGGAGGTCGACGGTCTCTCTCGGTCGCCTCTCTCGCAGGGAAAAGAGCCATTATCTGGAGAAGCCTCTTTTTTTCTTCTTCTTTTTCTTCTTCTTCTTCTTCTTTTTCTTCTTCTTCTTCTTCTTCTTCTTCTTCTTCTTCTTCTTTTCTTCTTCTTCTTCTTCTTCTTATTATTATTATTATTATTATTATTATTATTATTATTATTATTCTTTCTTTCTTTCTTTCTCTCTTTTTCTTTTTACTGATTTTTTTAAATTCTTTTAAGGGGGGAGGGGGGAGTTGTAGTGAGGGGGGGATAGGAGGGAGGGGGGTAGGGGTTGAGGGGGAAGGGGATAGGGTAGAGGAGGGAGGAAGGGGGAAGGAGATAGGGGATAGAAGGAGAGAGGATAGGGTGTCGTAGAGGGGGTGAGGAAGGGGGAAGGAGATAGGGTGGAGGGGGGGGGGAGACGTAGGGGTGAGGGTTGGGGAGAGAGAAGGAGGATGTGTGATAATTAGTGATGATAATTAGCTTGGGGGAGAGGGGAGGGAGGGGAGAGAGGGGAGGGAATGGGAGGGTTCTTAGCAGCTATCATAATCACTAAGATCATTTTGAGGGAGAGCAATACGAGGTATATATTGTAATATATCTATTTTGTACCTTCTGAACTGCCATTGTTATCATGGTGGTTGTTATTGATATGTTTACCAAGGAACCCTCTGTCTGGGTTTGGTTGTTTCTCCCTCTCTGTCTTTCTGTTTTTATCTATCTCCTCCATTCCGTCCCCGCCCCCTCTCTCTTTCCTCTCTCTCTCTCTCTCTCTCTCTCTCTCTCTCTCTCTCTCTCTCTCTCTCTCTCTCTCTCTCTCTCTCTCTCTCTCTCTCTCTCTCCCTCCCTCTCTCTCTTCCTCTCTCTCTCTCACTCTCTCTCTCTCTCTCTCTCTCTCTCTCTCTCTCTCTCTCTCTCTCTCTCCCTCTCTCCCTCTCTCTCTTCCTCCCTCTCCTCTCTCTCTCTCTCTCTCTCTCTCTCTCTCTCTCTCTCTCTCTCTCTCTCTCTCTCTCTCTCTCTCTCTCTTTCTCTCCCTCTCTCTCCTCCTCCCCCCTCTATATCTCGTTCCAAAGGCATCGAACCGAAGACTCGAGCTTCGAACCCCTCGAGCCGATGCCTCGAAGACCCTCTGATATAAAATGTCGAGGCCAGACTTAAATATTTGTCTGTGTTTTCGGACGGTTCAAGTTACGGACGCGAGTAAGAAGTCGCTGATGTAAACACGACCAACATTTACGGCCTCAACAACCTAAACACGGCTCCTTCTGCAGGCCATTTTGAGCCGTGCGTCCCCTATGCGGAAGGGACAATTTCCCGCCAACGGCACTCACCCGCGGGCAAACATATGACATCACAGGAAATAGAGTGACGTCACCGTTTACATGGCGGCTGCATCGGACCTGTTCGTTCTGTTTCTCACAAATATTAGGTTCCTCACGCACTCCAAAAGTCACAGAGAAAGAAGAAAGAGAGAGAAAGAAGGCAGGTCGGACGCACATACGCACAAAACCTGAAAAGGATCGTAAAGATTTATTTATTTTCCTTTTTTTTTTCTGGGATCATTTTTTTCCTAACTTTCTCTCTTTTAGATGGGGGTCACAGGGTTGGGTGATTGTTCGAGGATGATGCAGAATGGGATGTTTAAAAAAAAAAAAAATGTTCCCGGATGACCATAAACCGTCAGTTTCGTGGCTTGTGAATGAAAGAGATCTGAGGTAAGGAGTGGGTACTGTTCTAGGGAATACTATGGGGTCACGGAGTACACAGATAACCCCAACATGTAGAATAGATAAATGAATCAATAAGACACTCTAGAAACAACGAATGATAGGAATAAGAGACGTGATAGACATATGACCAACAGGAATATAAGAAATGAAAAGATACTGTAACATATTCTAGAGAATAACGCTTTGATATCTGCATCAAAACACGTCGTGTTGATGGAAATAATCACATCGAATCGCCGACTGCACCTGCTACCTAACAAAATGGTATCTCCTCATACGTACTTTTTCATAACTGTCATAACAAAACTTTTTGACTTCCCAAACACGTAAAAGAATTTCCAGGTCGGTTAAACACCAGTACACTAGGAACTTTTTTTCCACTTCTTTTTTTAGGGGGGGGGGGGGGTAAGACAACACAATTAAGCCACTCATAGTGAATGGTGGCACGAGCGCCCTCTGCTCCCTTGCTTCATTCATTGTTTGGACACAAACAAGCTTTTTAAAACAGCTGATTGTACCCTTGGCCAATTCCTCTCATTGTTCTGAGAAGAAGAAGAAAAGAAGAAGAAGAAGAAGAAGAAGAGGAGGAGGAAAGGACGGAACGATGAATGTGGTTTACTGTCTTTACTCTGGCAGACCATTGAGGAAAAGAAAAAGAAAAAAAAAAAGATTCTTCTGTTCCCTTTTCACGTCTTGATCTCGGCCTCAAGAACAGGACCGTTGAGAGTTTTGACAGTTGGATAATGTTTACAGAAGGAGGAGGTTGCTAATTGGCCATTGTCAATGAACGATCGAACTGCGGCGAGGAGAAGAGAACAATTTATTCAGATAATGGGGGGAGGGGGGGGGGAGGGGTTGTTAGCTGATGGGATTCGTCATCGTTTAGATAAGATTAGAGATTGGAGGATTATCGACGTTGCTAAATTGTTTATTGATGCTGTGTGCCTTGATTGATACACGCGTGAACCAACGTACGATTTGAATATTGATAGTTAATGATTTATATTATGTGAATAGTAAGTATCTATATTGATTTTCTCGTTCGCATGTTTTATCAGTTTTTGTGTGAAGTTATAGATGTTTTATTATCTAACTACTTTATCAAAATTACAAGCGTTTCATTATGCATCTACTTTATTAAAATTACAAAAATTGATAACAGAGAAGTAATAAAGAGAAAACGGAAGATATGAATAACAACGAAAAAAAGCCCACCCCCTCAGAAAAATGTAAATAATAATAATAACAGCAATAATGATAATTGACAACAACAATAATGATAATAACAACAATAATGATAATGATAACAACAATAATGGTAATAGCAACATCACAACTACTAATAAAAATATAGCAATATCCCTGCCTCCTTCCCCCCCCCCAAGCCCCGTTTCGACACCTCCCCCTCCCTCCCCCCCTTCCCCCTTCCTTCTGGACACCACAGAAAAGAGTTTCCGAGAGTG
>NC_061858.1:27861085-27866085 GCF_019202785.1 Penaeus chinensis
ATTTCTTATTTCTATTTTTTATTTTTTATTTTACTTTTTATTTTATCGTTATCTTTATTTATATTTATTTTCTTTGATTTACTTTATTTTTATCACTTTTCGTATCAGCAACGTCAATATTCTTTTTTGTTTGTTTGTTTGCTTGTTTCCGGATTATAATTCTTTTTCTTCATCCATTTTCATTCATTCATTTATCGTTCCTTTCTTTACACAACTATTTGTTTGTTTTTGTTTTTTTTTCCTTCTCACTTCACAAAATAATTTTACTATTGGATGGTCTTTTTAAAAATTATGATGAAGATGATGAAGATGATGATGATGATGATATTAATAATGATGATAATGATGATGATGATGATGATAATGATATTAATAATGATGATAATGATGATGATATTGATAATGATGATGATAATCATAATGATAATGATAATGATAAAGATAATGGTTACGATAACTTAATGGAAAAGATGATGTTGGTGTGAAATTGATAGTAATAATTTCCTTAATAGCAGTAACGACCACATTTAGGATGAAAAGAGTAATAAAAGTATCTATAGATTTAATGATATTTGTAATAATAACGTTAATGATGATTATGAAGATGATGATATGATGGTGATGATGATGATAATGATAATGATGGTTACGGTAATGATAATATAAATAATCATGAGTGATAATGATAATAATGATGATATTTATGATAATGATAATAATAACAATGACGAAGACCGTGGCAGTAATACTATTATTAATAATAAGAAATTATCTTACTACTATTACAAATATATTAATTAAAATAAGAATAAGATGAAGATGAAGATTAAGAATACGTATATAATAAGATAATTAAGACAAACACAGACAAAAAGAAAGAAAAATAACATAAGAAAACATATACACAAATACACCCAAAAAAAAAAAAAAAAACGGATCCAAAAATCTCTACAATCGCAAAAAATGAAAAATAGAAAATAAAAATATATTAATAAGAAGACAGAGAGAGTGAAAAAAAATAATAATAATGATAATAATAAAAATATGGAGAGAGTAAAATATATATATATACTAATAAAAATAAGATAGAGTGAATATATATATATACATATATATATATTAATAAAAATAAGATAGAGTAAAAAAAAAAAAAAATTATATACATATATTAATAAAAATAAAACAGAGAGAGTAAAAAAAATATATATTAATAAAAATAAGAGAGCGAGAGTGAGGATGAGTCACGCGCAACTCACTCAGGCAGACATGAGTCATACGTTACTCATGATGTTGAGTGAAATAGCTGTTTATTCTATCGAATATTTTACCTTGAGTATTTCTCTCTGTCGGCTTTGATTTGTTTTGTTTTTGTTTGTTTGTTTGTCTGTTTTTTTGAGGGGGGGTGAAAGAGGGGGGGGGGGGTATCTAGGTTTTTTTTTTTTTTCTTGTACTTTCTAATATTTTTATTTTTATTTCTTTCTTTTCTGTTTTTTTCTGCTTCTTCTTTTAACTTTTTTTTTCTATCAATCTTTCTTTCCTTCTTTTTGTTTTTCTCTCGTTTTGCTGTCCTTCTTCTTTTTTTCTTTTCTCATATTCTTTCTTTTTTTCTCTATTTCCTTTTCTTGTTCCTTTTTTCATCCTCTTTTTCTTCTTCTTATCTCTGTTCTTATTCTCTCCATTTTTTGCCTTATTCTTTTATGTTCTTCATATTTTTCTTTCCCTTTTTTCTCCTATTTTCCTTATTCGCATATTCTCTTCTTTATATCTCTTCCTCCTATTTTTCTCTCCCCCCCCCCCCCTACTTCCCTCATTCCCTATCTTCTTAATCTACTCTTATTATCATCTTTATCCTATTCTTCTCCTATTCTTCCTCCTTTATCATCATCTTCCATCATATTCTCCACTTCTTCCTATTATTCTCATTCTTTTCTATTTCCTCTTTTCCTCTACCTCATTTTCTTCTCCCTATTCCATGATATTTCGTAAAAAAAAAAAAAAAAAAAAAAGAATACTCAGTCACGAAAAAGGGAAAGAAAGAAGAGGAAAAAGAAGAAGATAGAAGAAAATGAAAGAAGAAGAAGAAAGAAAAAAAAAATATTTGTGTGTGAATGTATATATATATATATATATATATATATATATATATATATATATATATATATATGTGTGTGTGTGTGTGTGTGTGTGTGTGTGTATATATATATGTATATATTAAATATATATATATATATATATATATATATATATATATATATATGATTAACCAAAAACTGTAAATGACGAAAGTAATGATAATGAATTCCTGTTTCCCGCCGTCAAAGTAATCCAATCCCCGTGAGTCACTTAGCGAATTGCGTTTAATGATGGGAATCTGTATACAAAATATGATACTCCGGATGAAGGTTCGGAGAAGGAGTCAAAAAAAAGGGGGGCAGAATAGGCTGTTGTATTCGGTTAAAATGCATTCGGGTAAGGTTCGGGGGAGACAAATGAGACAATGAAATGAGTTGAATGTTCGGTTGAGTATATTTGGTTGAGATATATTCGGTTAATCGAGAGGGTTATCGAATATATATATATACATATACATATACACATACATACACATACACATACATATATACATACATGAATACATACTGCATACATACATACATACATACATACATGCTTGCATACATACATATAAATATATACATACATATACATATTCGTTTAAGAATATCTGGTTAATATATATTCGGTTAGGGTTCAGGGAAAAGGTAAAAGAAAAAAAATGTGTTGAATATTCGGTTAGGAATATTGGCTTGAAATATATTCGGTTAAACAGGGAAGTTACCGAATATCTTTTGCTAGATAATAGATAGACGTTCATTTGTTTTATTGTTATTATAATGACATTGCATTTTTTTCTTTTTCTTTTTCTCGTTCTTTTTTTTTTTTTTTTTTTTTTTTTTTTTGTCATAGCAAATAACATTAGTAAAAGTACCAGTGAAAAAAAAAACACGACAGCAAAATAAAATAATCACAAATCAGAATACTTATTATCTAGTTCAAATCTATTTTCAAAAGCGGTGTGACGTGGGTGTACGGGCGGCGAGAAAACACTCATCGGCGTGTTGTGACGGGCGTTTGGCGAGTGAAAATGGCCTTGCGGAGTCTTGTCGTTGAGGGGAAAAAGAGAGAGGGAGGGGGAAGGGGTGGAGGTGGAGGGGGAGGGGGGAGGTGGAGGGAGGAGGGGCAGGGGGAGGTGGAGGTGGATAAAAGAAAGAGGAAGGGGTGGAGGTGGAAAAGGAGGGGAAAGGAAGAGGTGGATGGAGGAGGGGGGAGGGGGAGGTGGATGGAGAAGGAGGGTGGAGGTGGAAGAGGAGGGGGGAGGTGGAGGTGGATGGAGGAGGAGGGTGGAGGTGGAAGAGGAGGGGGAAGGAAGAGGTGGAAGAGGAAGGGGGAGGTGGAGGTGGATAGGAGAAAGAGGAGGGGAAGAGGGGAGGGAGGGAGAGGTGGAAGGTTTAGATAGATGGAGGGGGGAGAGAGGAGGTGGGGAGGGGGATAGAAAGAGAATGAAGAAGGAAGGGAGGTGGAGAAGGAGGTAGGGGTGGTTAGAGAAGGAAGAGATGCTGGAGGGGGAGAAGGTGGAGAGGTGGATGAAAAAGAAGGAGAGGGAGGGAAGAGGTGGAGGTGGATGGAGAAGGAAGAGGGGAGGGAAGGTAGAGTGGAGGAGGAGGAGGAGAAGTAGGGGGAAAGAAGGGGAATGGGAGAGGGGGGAGGTGAAGGTACATAGAGAAGGAGGCGATGGATGGAGAAGAAAGAGGGAAGGGAGAGAAAGAGAAAGAATGTAAGGGAATCGCACGGAAAAGAAAAAGGAAAAGGAGAGAGAGAGAGGCGCAAGAAGTGGGAAGCGTAAACGAAACAGAACAAGTAAATAAAAGCACACATGCACAAAACCCCAAACAAATCAATACATATACAACACACACACACACAAAAAAAAAAAAACAATAAACAAAAAAAAAAAATTAAAAAAATAACTCACCAATACAATAAACATCCAAATTCATCATCATCAAAACAATCAGCCTATTATCCCGCACGTGTTCACAAGATTTCCCATCAGAAGTGCGCTGCTGAGACGTCTTGTCACGCGTCGTTAAGAAAGTATGACGGTTCCTTCAGGAGAGGGAAGGCCAGCTTGATGTCACAGGCGGAAAGGCGTTCAGTCATATGCATTTAGAAGAAAATAATGCATTGGAGTTTCGTCCATCTGCTGACGAATGAGGATGATGATGATGATGATAAAAATAATAATTATAATAATGATAATAATAATAATAATATTAATGGTAATGACAATACTAGTAATAACAATAATGATAATGATGATACCATTAATAATAATATTGATACTAATAATGACGCTAATCGTAATGATAATCATAATAACAATAATCATAATAATGACAAAAAGTAGTAATAATGATAATAACAATAATGATATTGATAATAATAACGACACTAATCGCAATGATAATGACAATAATTATGATAATAATAGTTATGATGATAATAGTGATAGTAATAGTAGTAGTACTACTAATAATAATATCAATAATAATAATGACAATAATAAAGTGAATAATGATAACAATACCATTACTACCAATGATCATAGAAATAGTAATAGAAAAAACAGCACTTAAATTATCAGAAATACAAAGGCATAAAAAATACATTCACAAAGACAGAAATCCACACCTTCTCTTCCGTCCTCAAAACGACACAGAGTTTACACACCAAGAAATTAAGTTAGAGGGAAGAGAGTGTGTTTGACCTTCTCAAGTAAAAACACGGACCATAAAACCATAAGATATTTAGACGACCTGCCCCACGTATGAATGCTGTTGTGACCATCAAATGTTCTTTTTGATATGGACTTCGAAAGGTTTAATTTCAAGTGCCATCTTCATCTCGTGGATACGTCTTGGCGAGTCAAGTTCGGATGC
>NC_061858.1:27871085-27881085 GCF_019202785.1 Penaeus chinensis
TGTAGGGATGGGACGGGATAGGTGAGGGAGGGAGGGGTGGGTGGGGGAGGGATCCTTCAGGGAGGGAGGGGGAGGGACGGGTGGGTAGGGCTTTTGGGATGGAGGAGACGAGGATTAGGAGGGTCGGGATGGGTAGGAGGGAGGAGAAGAGGAGAGGACAGGCGGGTAGGGATAGGTGGAGGGAGAGAGACGCAGTGATGAGAGGCGATGAGGAGAGTGGTGTTGAGGATGGAGAGGAGGGAGAGAGAGGGAGAGAGGGAGGCGAGGAGGGACGGTGATGGAGGGACATGAGAGGGGACTGAGATAGAGGGGAGGGGAGGGATGCGAGAGAGGGATGGGGAGGTCAGAGAGGGGAGGGATGAGAGCCGATGATGGGATACGTGAGAGAGAAGAGAGAGAGTTTCGAGGGATTGGGAACGGTGAGAGGGGGTCTTGGCAGGATGGGACGGTAGGAGAGGGGGACGGGGACAGTGTAGAGGCGGAGGGAACTGTGATGAGGAGAGAACTCGGAGACGAGTGAGACGACGACTGGACGGGCGAGAGGTGAGGGATCTATAGGGAGGCTTGGGAGTGTTAAGTGAGAGAGAGAGGGGGTAGGGAGAGATGGAATGGAGAGAGAGAGAGGGGGGGGGGTTGAGGTGGATGGGGGGATGGAGGGGGTTAGGGAGGGTAGGATTGTCGAGGGTGGGAGTCCTAGGGGAGGGAGGAGGGGTTCTTTTGAGGGAAGGGTCGAGGGTGCTTACTTTAGGGTTATTATTTGGAGACCGGGCGATGGGGAGGTGGGAGGGTGGGGGAAAGGGTCTAATGGGGGGATAGGGGGAGTAGGAGGGAGGGGGTTTTTAATTGATACTAAGTTTTAGGGAGGGAGGGAGGGAAGGGGGAGGGAAGGGAGGAGTGAGGGGAGGTACTCAGGGAGGGAGGGAATGGGAGGTGAGGGAACGGATGAGAGAATGTGGAGGGTTGTGACTGATGGGAGGGAGGAGGATTGTGAGGAAGAATGAGGGGTGGGGGGAGGGTCGGATTTAGGGATGGGAGGGAGAGCTCGAAAGGAGGGAGGATTGAGCAGGGCTGAGGGATAGGGGTAGGAGGGAGGGAGGAGGGAGGGAGGGAGGGTGTTTTTCTTCCTGAGAAGGGATACCTGATGTCCACGTAACTTGCGATGGAGGGAGGGGAAGGGAGGGTACGGGAGATGAGAAGGGTATAGGAGAAACTGAAGTTAGAGAAGGAGAGGGAGGAAGAAGCGAGAGTTGGGAGAGAGGGATGTGTTGGTTGACGGGAGGTATGGGGAGGGACGGGTTAGGGGAGGGAGGGGCAAGGGGTAGGTAGGGGAGGGAGGTCAAGGGTGGCGGAGGGAAGGGAGGGAGGGGAAGGAGGAGTTGGGTGGGGAGGGATGGAGGGATGGGTAGGCGGTGAACGGGATCCGAGAGGGATCCGAGGGACGGGACTGCGGATGGGTTTTGAGTGAGGTAGAAAAGAGGAGGAGTAGACACTAGGAGTGGGAGAGAGGGTTTAAAGGGAGGGAAGGGACGGGGGAGAGGAGAGGATGACAGAGGAGGAGGGGGCGAGAGAGAGTAGAGACGAGGGAGAGGGAGACGAGGAGGAGAAGGGAGAGGTGATGGAGGGTGGAGAGATGGGTGGGAGGTGAGGGGAGGAGGAGGGTAGGTGAGGGATTTTGAGGTGGAAGGGAGGGAGGGTAGGGACGACGGGGACGAGAGGGAGGGGGGCAGGGCGAGGGTGTCAGGAGGACGGGGAGGGCAGGGGGAGGGTAGAGGGAACGTTGTCTTGAGGGAGGGAGATTGCTTCTTAGCAGGGAAGGTTTACGGGAGGGGATGGGATTATGGAGGGAGCGAGGGAGGGATTGGGATGGGGAGGGAGTCCGGGAGGAGGTGTTGCGGGGAGGAGGGGAGGGGGAGGCGACGAGGGAGGGGGTGGGAATCGGGAGGAGGAGTTGTGTGTGAGTGAGGAGAGTGGGCCCAGCATGAGAGGAGAGGGTGGGAGGGATAGGGTTGGGACTGATATTGTGGGAGGGAGGTGTTAATAGGGAGGGAGGGAAGGGAGGGAGGGAGGGGTCAGAGGGACGCCTCGTTTTACGGGGCAGGGGGAGGGGAGAGAGAGAGTATGATGTGGAGGGACGGGGGGGGAGGGGAGAGTATGAGAGGGAGGGACAGGGTGAGGGGGAGGGACCCAGGGAAAGGGTGGCAAGTCAGGGGAGGGAGGACGTGACGGAGAGAGAGTGAAGAAGTAGGGGGGAGTGGGAGGTGAGAAGGGAGCGGTTGAATTGGCAGGATGGAGATGAGGTGGGGAGTTGAGAGGAGTGAGAAGGGGAGGGGAGGAGTAGATCGAAGGTGAGCTGGAGGGAGGACGAGGGAGGAGGGGAGGGGTGGGGTCGAGCGAGTGAGATTTTGCTGGGATCGAGAAGAGGAGGGAGGGTGAGGGAGGGAGGGACGTGGCTGAGGGCTGAGGGATGAGGGTCGCTTTGGGAGGGAGGGAGGGAGGGAGGGAGGGGAGGGCTGAAGGGACGGGAGACGAGGGAGGGAGGGAATTGAGGGATTTGAGGGAGGGAGGGAGGGATATACAGGGTGAGAGACGAGTCTTAGGAGGGAGGGTGACAGATGAGAGGTGAATGAGAGAAGAGGGAGGCTATTAGGGGAGAGGTGAGGGTTGGGAGGGGAGGGAGTTGGGATGGAGGGAGTGGAGAGGAGCGAGGGACATTTGATGGCGAGGGACGAAGAGAGGGAGGTGTTTGGATTGAGGGAGAGATGGGATGGAGAGAGAGAGAGGGATGGGTTTGCAAGAGACGGTCAGGGAGGGATGGATGAGGTTGAGAGAGGAGACCGGATGAGTAGAGGTGAGAGAGGGGTCTTGCGGAGGGAGGGCTACTATTAGGGAGGGGAGGGACTATTTCTACGGGGGGAGGGGATGCTGCAAGGGGGATGGGAGGGAGGGATGGAGGGAGGAGAGGGAGGAGGGAGGGCTTGAGGTGTGGGTCGTTTTGGCGCAGGGGAATTAGTGCAAGGGATGGGAGGGTGGGAGGGAGCGGAAGGGGAGGATCGGTAGGGATGGGAGGGTGGTTGTGGGATGAGGCGGGTGGGGCAGGGGAGATTGGGTTTTGGGTAGGGAGGCGGGAATTGGGATGGGGCGGGAGGGGATTGCAGGCTGGTGAGTGGAGGCTTGAGGGTGCAGAGTAATGATAGGGAGGTGAGGGGGAGGAGGGGGGGCTTGCTGAGAGGGTGGGCCGAGGGAGGAGGGTCGGGGAGGGCAGGGACCGGGGGATGGCGTGGGGGAGACTAGGCCGCCAGAGGGGGGAGAGGAGGGGTGGTGAGGGACAGGGACTCCTGTAAGGTCGCGCAGGGAGGGGGGAGTGGGAGTCATCTGTGGATGGAGGGTTGTGGGGAAGGGTAGGGTGACACTACTCAGGGAGGGAACGGAGGGAGGAGAGGATGTTGGAAATGGATTTAGTAGGGAGGAGGGTGGGAGGGTGGGTAGAGAGGCGTTAGTGAGGAGGCGCAGGGAGGGGAGGTTGATGAGAGGGCTTTGAGGGTTAGGGGGGGCAGGGGTGAGTGGGAGGGTCTCTTCGCGTAGGTCGTTTTAGGGTTGTTGAATGGGGTTGGAGGGACTTAGGGAGGGGCTTAGGGCGGGAGGAATTGAGGCGAGGGAGGGATTGGGGGTTTCGGGAGGGATGGTTACTTAGGGAGAGGGGGGGAGGGAGGGAGTCGGGAGTGAGTACGCGAGAAGGGAGAGGGATGTGGTAAGTTGGGAGAGGACAAGAGGGTTTGTGGGACATTATCCTCGGGAGGGACGGGTTTGAAATGAGAGGGAGGCCGAGCGACGAGTGACGGCGATGGGAGGCAGGGAGGGAGGGGGGGAGGGAGACGGACGGGGGATGGAAGAGGGAGGGGCGGGCCCGTTGGACGGGTGAGGAGGTGAGGGCAGGCGAGGGAGGGAGGGGCTTGGTGGAGGTGACCAGGCGGCAGGGGGGAATATGGGAGGGAATCGCAAAGGGAGGGATTTGACAGGGCAGATGCAAAGGAGGGGTGAGGGACGGGACTGACCGCAGGGACTTGAAGGGGAGAGGGATTGAGGGACGGTCTGTGGGAGGCTGAGGGGGCATGAAGAGGGAGGGGAGAGGGGAGTGGCAGGGAGGGACGGGAGGGAGGGGAGGGTAGGGGAGAGGAGCGGGGGAGGTGAGGACTTGAGGGAGGGAGGTGGGGGAGTGAGGGAGGAGGGGAGGGGGGAGGGGTGAGGGATAGGGAGGGGGTAGGAGAGGGACGATCTAGGGGAGGGTTGACGGACTGGCAGGGAGGGCTTCTGAAAGGGAAGGTAAGGGATTGTGGGGAGGAGGGGAGGGATAGAGGAGGATAGTTAGGCTAGGGGGGGGGAGGGATGGAAGTGGCAGGGGGGAGGGAGGGCGATGGGAGGGCGGGTATCCATATCGGGACTTTTGGGTCTGAGGCGCGCTTGAGGGGCAGGAGAGGGATGGGTTTGCGGGAGGGTGGGGAGTAGCGGACGAGGGGATTATGAGGGGGTCGGGAGCTTAGGGAGGGAGTTTCAGGGGGCTAAGGGGGGTTCTTTTTTTGGAGGTGGAGAGGGGAGGCGTACGTGGGAGGGAGATGGGAAGTGAAGGGAGGAGGGAGGGGGATAGGGAGGGGTGTTGTTGGGAGGGAGGGAGGGAAGGGAGGGAGGGAGGGTCTAGGGTATGGGAATGGGACTGCGGGGAAGTTTTCATGGGAGGGGATGGGAGTGATAGGGAAGGGACATCCGGAGGTAGAGAGAATTTTGACGAGGCGGAGTTGGTCGATGGAGTGGAGGAGGAGCGGAAGGGAGTGACTAGTGAGGAGGAGGGGAGGAGAGAGGAAAAAAAATAAAGAGGTTGGAGTAGGAGGTGAGAGGTGGGGGGAGAGGGAAAGGAGGGGGAAAGGAGGGTTAGAAGCGAGGAGAGAGAGAGAGACGAGAGAGAGGAAGCGATGAGAGTGGGTCGCGAGAGGAAGAGTGGGACGAGGAGAGAGAGGAGGAGAGATGAGAGACGAGTGAAGGGGGAGAGAGAGAGAGGAGAGATGAGTGAGTGTAGGAGGAGAGGTAGAGCGATGGATGAGAGGGAGAGGGTGAAGACGAGTGGAGAGTGGATGAGGATAGAGAAGAGAGAGAAGTCCATCCATTATTTGTGTGGAAGTGGGAGAGAAGGAGAATAATTAGGTAAAAAATGAGGGTATATTATAGGAATGAGGGAGATTCTCATAGGATGATCAGTGCACTTCTAAATAGGAAGGAAATGAGGGGGTGATACAGGATCATGAAGGATCAATGGATTGGGAGAGGAGAGGAGGAAAGGGATAGGGAATTTCTTTGAGGGATGTTTGTTAGTTGGGGGGAAGGAGAGAGGGAGAGGTTAAGTGATTGGGAGGGGGGGAATAAAGGGAGGAGGTGAGAAGGGTGTTGTGGGCTGTCTCGAGGAGGAGACGGAGAGGTGATAGGGAAGGTGGAGAGAGGTTTGTTTTGAGGGAAGGGGAAGAAAAAGAAAGAAGCCGGCGAGGGGAAGAAAATATGTAAATGAAAGCAGACTGAAAGGCCAGCATGCGAGGTTGAGGGAGGGCAGGGGGGAATAGAATGTATGAAGAAGTGGCTGGGGGTAGGTCTTTGGTAGGGTAGCCTAGGGGGAAGAAGGAGGGCGTAGAGATGGTTATTATCAGAAGGAGGAGGTACCTAGGGGGTCAGCTAGAGTAGGTAGGTGGATTGGGTGGTGTATTAGCAGAGTAAGTGCGGTAGGGACGGGAAGAATGGGAAGGGCCCCGTATAAGTAAATTTGACGGGATTAATAAGCGGTTTTTCTTCCTTGCTTCTATTCTATTTGTCTATTTGTCTATCTACCTATAAATCCCCGACAAGACATTTGTTTTGCTGTCGTTGTTATTATAAAGTAAGTAATTACACATTTTCAAGGCCGCTCTTTCCGGCTGCCGCCTTACCCGCTTCCGCCGCATTTCGCCCCCGCTTAATGGAATTGTCATATTCATATAGATAGATATAGATGGATAGGCAAATAGACTTACTAGATATAGATGGATAGATAGATAGACTGATATAAATAGAAAGACATAGATGGGTAGATAGATATATAAATAAATAGACAAACTAGAGATAGGATAGATTGACAGCTACATAGTTGATAGATTATAGATAAGTATTGATAGGGATTGAGAGAGATTGACTTGATGAGACTGAGAGTGGGGTAGAGGGAGTAGAGTGGTCGATGAGGATGACTGAGTAGGGAGAAGGGGGGAGGATGTGGACGTGTTGGGAGAGGGATTTACATTCGAAGAGTTTGGACGATCGATATGAGTCGAGAGTTTTGATAGGCGGGGAGAGTTGGGACAGGGCGGGAGATTTTGAGGGTGTTCAGGAGAGGGGTCGAGTGCGTCTGAGAGCATATGGGGGGACGTGATATACTGACCTTTATACAAGAGTAGCGCTCACTTTTGAAAGAGTGAGTATGATGTCAGTGAAGTTTGTACTGTTACTTGTGTGGGGTACGTTGAGGGAGATCCATTTTGAGGAATTTGGGAGGGGTAAGACGATAGACAGAGATTGGGAAAGGGAAAGAGGAGTGATGACGATGAGGGGGGATATATGAACAGAGAGAGACATAGAATACGTTAAAGAGAGATATGGTTGCTTTTGTCGACAACCGTGCGAGAGGAGGAGAGTCATTCAGAGTAGATGACTGGAGGAGATGAGGGAGGAGAGGGGGGACGAGTGATTCAAAAAGATATATGGATGTTTATATAATAGGGAGAAGGTTAAGGAATGGAGGATTTGTAGGTTGAAAGAACAATATATTAATGCGAGGATGAGAAATGGTAATAATAAACGGTTTTTGTTTGTCTCCGTTGGCTTGTTTGGCTTCTCATTACGGACCTGCAATGGCCAAAACCCCTTGTATCCCAACCTACTTTCAGAGTGCAAGGAATACAAGCTGGTCCCCCTCCCATGCACACCCAGCACCAGGTCCACTTTTGCTCATGGAACCCCACACTCTTCCCTCAGTCCCCGCGCACTTTCCCCATTATTATTGTACACCACTACCCACGGCCTATTGCCCCTCCAGCCCGTAACCCAATTCCCCCATCCCCAATCTGACCCATTATCCCTCCCTCCTACCCATAACCCCCCCTACCATACCCCCACCCATCCTACCCATACCCCCCAACCCATACCCCGCCACACCCTCCCCCATACCCCCCTACCTACCCATACCCCCACCCACCAATCCATACCCCCCATCCAACCTACCCATAACCCCCCACTCACCTACCCATTACCCCCCACCCACCTTACCAATACCCCACCCACCCACCCCATACCCCCACCATCCCACCCACCCATACCCCCACCCTCCCATCCATACCCCCACCCATCCACCATTACCCCCCACCCATTTAATTACCCCCACCCTACGGCTACCCATTACCCCCCACCCCACTATCCATACCCCTCCTACCCCCTCCCCCACCCACCCTTTCCCCCTACACACCCTCCCATTTCCCCCCACCAACCACCCACCCATACCCCCTCCCACCCCAATTCCCCCCCGGAGTGCCAGCCCTCCCTGTTATAAAAGTTTGCACCTCATTGGCAGTTCGGTGCCAATTGTGCATCTGCCTCTCGTTTCGACTGAAATATAACATCAAAGCCCACAAAAATGAAAATTCGATCTTGCAGGGGGGGGGAGGAAGAAGGGGGAAAAAAGAAGGAGAGGGGGGAAGGGAGAGAAAGGAGGGAAAAAAAAAGAAAAAGGGGGGGAAAAAAAATGGCGAATTTTTAAGGGAGAAGAAAAGGGGAGGGGAAAGAAGAAGAGGGAGGAGAGGGAAAGGAAAGAGGGGAAAAAGGGGGAAGGGGGGTGGGGAGAAGGGGATAAGGAAGCATGGAGAGGAAGGGGGGAGCGGGGGAGAAGGGGAGAAAGAAAAGGGAAGAGAGAGAAGAAAAGGAAAGAGAGAAGAAGAGGAAAAGGAAGGGGAAAGAATTTTAAAGAGGGGGGGGAGAGGGAAAGAAGGAGGAGGAAAGGGAAAAGAAAAAGGAGAAAGCAGGGGAAAGGGGGGAAAAGAAGGAAGGAAAGGAAAAAGGGGAAAAGAAAAGGAAGAGGAGAAGGGGGTAAAAAAGGTGGAAGAAGAGGAAAGAGGAAAAAAGGAGAAAAAAAGAGGAAGAAAAGAAAAAGGAAAAGGGGAGAAGTACCGGAAAAGGAAGGGAGAAAAAAAAAAGGGAGGGAAAGGAAATAAAAAAAAAAAGGTAAGAGGAAAAAAGGGAGAAGATTGAAAGGGAGAAGGGGGGAAGAGGGGAAAAAGGGAGAAGAAAAAGGGAAAAGGAAAGGAAAGGGAAAAGGAAAGTGAGAAGAGGGGGAAGGAAAAAAAAAAAAAGAGGGGGAAGAAGAGAAAGAAAAGGAAGAGGAAGAAGGAGGGGAAGAAGGAGAAAGAAGAAAAGGAAGGAGAAAAAGGAGAAGAAAAAGGAAGAAGAAGGGGGAGAAGGAGAGGGGAGGGAAAAAGGGGGAAAGAAAAGGAAAAAGGAAAGAAGAAGAAAGGAAAAAGAAAAATTGAAAAAGAGGAGAGAAGAAAGGAAGAGGAAGAAGAGGAGAGAGAGGGAAGAGGAAGTAGGTTGAGAAGGGAGAGAAAAGGAAAAGGGAAAGAGGAGAAAGGAAAGGGGGTGGGGAGGGGGGGGAGAAGGAGAAAAGAGAGGGGAGAGGAAAAAAGGGGGAGAAGAAAAAAGGGAATTGAGGAAAAAGGGAAGAAAGAGGAGGAAGAAGGAAAGGATGAGGTAGAGGAGAAAGAAAGCGGAAAGAGGGGAGAGAGAGGAGAAGGAGGAAAGAAAAAGGGAGAAAAGACAGGAAAAGAGGAAAAGAAGGGGAAGGAAAAGAAAGAAAAGAGGGAGAAGAAAAAAAGGAAAGGTAAAAAGGGAGAAGAAGGAGAAGAAGAGGAAAAAGAAGACAGAAGAAAAAAGAATAGAGAAAAAGGGAGAAGAAGAAGAAGACGGAAAAAATGAAGAAGAGAAGAAAGAAGCTAAAGGAAAAGAAGAATAGGAAGAGGAGGAAAATTATTACAAAAATAAGAAGAGGCGAATTTGGTAAAACAATGATAAGAAAAATGATAATGAAAGAGAATGAGGAAAGACAATTTGATAAAAGAAGGGAAAAAAAAAAGGAGATATAAAGTAAATTAGAGGAAAAAAAAAAAAAAAAAAAAAAAAAAAAAAAAAAAAAAAAAAAAAAAAAAAAAAAAAAAAAAAAGAAAACGAAAGAGGGAATAAGAGAAAAGCGAGGGGGAAAAAGGGTAAGAAAAGGGAAAAGAGGGAAAAACGAAAAAAAGAAAACCCAAAGAGGGAAAAAAGAAAGGAAGATAAATAAGAAAAAGAAATAAGGAAAAAAGAAAATGACGAAAAAGGAAAACGAAAGAGAGAATGAGAGAATATCAAAAAAGAAATGAAAAAGAAAGAAGGAAAGGCGGGAAAAAAAAAAAAAAATAAAAAAATATAAAAAAAAGACAACGAAAAATAAAGTGGAAAAAAAAAAATAAAAAAAAGGAAAACGGAATTTTGAGAGAATAAGAAAATGAAGAAAACTCACGTCTTTGTGGTCTAGAGACGAAAGGAATGCCCAAACGAACCCGGGGGGAAAAGAGGGAAAAAGAGAATTTGGGTAAAAAATAATAAAAATTAAAAAGGAAATGGGTTTTTTGGAGGGGGGTTAGTGGGGATGGGGGAAAATAAAAGGGGGAAAGAGGAAGGGGGGGAGGGGGAAAGGGAAAGGGGGGGGGTTAAACCGGGGGGGGGAATGTGGGGTAAAAGGGGGGGAAGGGGGAGGGGAGGGAAAGGGGCATTTTTCGTTAAAATTTGGGTAAATTGTTTGTCATTTGTTTTCCTAATTGCCATGTTGTCTTTCCTGTTATGCTTGTCTCTTCCCATTCGTCTTATTTATGAAGTCAGTTTGTGTTGTTTCTTTTGTGTGTGTTTTTGTTTT
>NC_061858.1:27893585-27895785 GCF_019202785.1 Penaeus chinensis
GTCACCGCAGATGATTATGTAAATATTGACGTCTGCTTCTTGTTGTAGTTGGCAACAGTGTGCTACGAACTCTCTTTCTCTCTTTTTCTATTATTAATTATGGTGTATGTACTTGTTTTATTCCCCTCCCCCCTACTCCTCCTTCCTCTCTCCCTCTTTTCCTCCCCCTTCTCCCGGTCGTAATTGGTTCCATTATCCATTATTCTTATTATTATTATTATTATTATCATTATTATTATTATTATTATTACTATCATTATTACTATTATTATTATTATTATCATCATTATTATTATTATTATTATTATTATTATTATTATTATTATTATTATTATTATTACTATCATTATTGCTATTATTATTATTATTATCATTATTATTATTATTATTAGCATTATTATTATTATTATTATGACTATCATTATTGCTATTATTATTATTATTATCATTATTATTATTATTATTGTTTATCTCTTTTTTTCATCTCCTCCTTCTTCTTCTTCTTCTTCTTCATCTTCTTTTTTTTCTACTTTTTTCATTATTATTATTATTATTATTATTATTATTATTATTATTATTATTATTATTATTATTAATATTATTATTATTATTATCATTTTTACTATTATTATTATTATTATTATCATTATTATTATTATTATTGCTTATCTCATTTTTCCATCTCCTCCTTCTTCATCTTCTTCATCTTCTTTTTTTTCTACTTTTTTCATTATTATTATTATTATTATTATCATTATTATTATTATTTTCATCATCATCATTCCTTTCTTTTATTCTTCTATTTCTTCATCTACTGGTTCTACTTTTTATTGAAATAAGAATCCTCTGTTTCGTTAATCAAGGTATCGGTTTATGCTGCTTGCTGGTTTCTTGAAATGTTTAAGAAGATAAATGATGATTTAGTTTGCATCAGTGTGTGTGTGTGTGTGTGTGTGTGTACATACATACATACATACATACATACATACATACATACATACATACATACATACATGCACACATACACTTATATATTTATATATATATATATATATGTTTGTATGTATATATACATATATATACATATATCTATATATATAAAAAGCTCTAAGTGTATATATATATATATATGCATATATATAAAAAGGTGTATATGTATATATAAATATATATATATATATATGCTCACACACACACACACACACACACACACACACACACACACACACACACACACACACACACACACACACACACACACACACACACACACACACACACACACACACACACACACACACACACACACACACTCATTTATAGATATATAGATAGATAGATAGATAGATATAGATATAGGTATAGAAATAGGTATAGATACGGATATATATATATATATATTTATATATATGTATGTAAGTATGTATATCAAATATATATGTACATATATGCATATAGATATGCAAGTGTGTGTATATATATATAAGAAAAGGGGTCATCACTCCCTGAGCTCTTTGCTGTAGGGGTAAGTCCCTTGGCCCTTGGGGAGAGAAGAGCATCGAGCTTGAAGGCGCGGCATGTGCCCTGTATGTGTATCTCAATCGCTAAAAGTTAGCGCATATCACGCTTATATATATATATATATATATATATATATATATATATATGTGTGTGTGTGTGTGTGTGTGTGTGTGTGTGTGTGTGTGTGTGTGTATGGATGTATGTATATATATATATATATATATATATATATATATATATATATAAATATATATATATATGGGGGGCCTATTGATATATATACAAAAGCATATAAAGTCCTTTTCTTTATCTCTGGTATCATCTTTATATCATCAAAGCATTTGCTACATTTACCTATCGTGTGACTACCTTAATTAACTCTCCTACCTTCAGAAAAAAAAACCCTCCCTCCCTGCATTCCGAGGGGATTCCCATAGGATTCCCAGACAGCCATTCCGACCGGCGGCGACCGCATTCCTGGCTCAAGTCCCGCGGTAATTTGTGGCCGCCGGGTAATCCACGCACAACACTGCGGTTCCCGTTTTCTGTTGGCGCGAAGGGGGGACCTTGTTATTCTTGTAAGATTTATAAGTTGTGTCGCAGCTGCCGTCTCGGAGAGGGCGCTGCATCCGGGAGGTTCGGAAGGAGACCGTCTTTGTCGGGGATTTATCCGGATTAG
>NC_061858.1:27913385-27920885 GCF_019202785.1 Penaeus chinensis
CCACCACAACAGTCCACCACCACCACCCCCCACCACGCACCACACACAATTGTCGACCCCCCCATCCACCCTGCACCCATCCCAAGCGCACACCCCAAAACCCTCCACCCCCCTCACCTTCCACCACCCCAGCAGCTGCGTAGGCAGCTTATATCCACCACCAAGACACCCCAACCCACCACCATCCACCGCGCACCACTCCAACACTCCACAACCCTGATCCCCCCACCTCACCCCCCCGCCACCACCCCCTTCCCTCCCTGCCACCTCCCCCCCAGTCCAGTCAGCCCCCACTCCCGGCCACCAGCATCAACCCGCATACTCTCCAAAGTGCCCCCCCCCCCCTTCACACACCGGCCCCGTCTACCCCACCCCACCCCCACACACTCCCTGCCCCCCCTCCCCCCCGTGCACCCAAACGATCACTCCCCACCTGCCCCCCCACCCCGCCAAGCCCCCCCCCAAACCTCCCTCCCTCCCCATCGGAGATAATCCCCCCCCCCGATGCACCCCCCCCACTACCCAACCCCCCCCAACCCCCCCGGACCCCACCCACCACCCCCCCCCAACTCCCCCGCCACTCCCGCCCCCAGGGCCACCCCCCCCCCCCCCCCACACCATCCTCCCCCGCCCCCCCTGCCTCTTGTCCCCTTCGCAGGTGCGCCTCATATAACGCCACTCTACCACGTACAACAACACCCAAAGCCCTTCACCGGTCAATTCCCCGCTAATTTCCATATTTTGACCCTCGGGGGACCCCATCAGATTTATTATTCCTCGTGCATACAACGGTACACATCACCCCACTACAACTCCTGGGACAGTGATGCAGTGTGGGGAGCATTTCCATCGGCAATCCCTCCATGGCAACAGCTTAAAAAAAAAAAAAAAAAAAAAAAAAAAAAAAGTGGGGGGAGGAGGAGGGGAGGGGAGGGGGGGGGGGGCGGGAAACCGATAAAATTATGTTGACACAGTTAGATGGATAGGCCTATATGTGATGAATCAAAGATCTCCATCCCACCCTAATCCCTCCTCCCCATCCCGCCAACCTTCCCCCGTGCCAATCTAATCCCCTAATACCTAAACCAAAACCACCCCCCCCATCCCCTCTCTTTCCCTACCTAACCCCAATCAGCATCTCCTTTTTCCGTTCCCCCCTAACCACATCCCTCCCCTCCCTCCCCACCAGCCGGCCGCCTAAAATTCCTTACTCCTCTCCCCCTGTTCTCCCCTCCCTTCCCCTACCCCTCTCCCCTCCCTTCCCCTACTCCTCTCCCCTCCCTTCCCCTACTTCCTTCCCCTACCTACTTCCCCCCTTAACCATCCCCCTTCTCCTTCGTCTCCTCCTCCCCTCCCGACACCCAACCCCTTCACCTGCAAATTCGAGGCACTGTGCCACGCTGAACCCGACGCCCCCCCGCCCTTCCCCCCCGCTCCGCGCACCCCCCAATCTCTTCATCCTACCTCCCTCCCACTCCCACTTGCAACTTGTCCGAGGACATGTGATCATTCTGGTTACCAGAGGTCGAAAAACAAACAAAACCAAAGACAGCCGTTAGAGGAGATTAAAAGACATAAGTGAGAGAGTGAGAGGACACAGAGAGAGAGAGAGAGAGAGAGAGAGAGAGAGAGAGAGAGAGAGAGGAGAGAGGAGAGATAGAGAGGAGAGAGAGGAAGAGAGAAGAGAGAGGAGAGGGAAAGGAGAAAGAGAGAGAGAAAGAGAAGGAAAGAGAAAAGAGAGAGAGGGAGAGGACTGAAAAGAAAGAGAGAGGAGAAGAAGCAGAGAGAGCGCGACGACGCGAGAGCTCGGCCATGCGGCGGCAGCGCGAGAGCGCGAGAGCGAGAGAGCGCAGAGAGAGAGCTCGAGGCGCGCTACGAGCTGAGAGAGAGGAGGCGCCCTCCCTACCTACACAGGAAATGACCGAGTTAGGAACAATAAGAGACACCAGACTTGGAGACTTGCATGAAACCTTACTTCCAACTCGAGTTTATCGGCGTTAGATTTGCCGCATGAACGTTCGTGTACGAGTATGAACCTGCGACGCGGAGTTCCTGGTCACTCCCGTGTCAAGGCATGGAAGTCAAATCCTTCATAGTTGATCCTAATAGTAACGCTCTCGCATAAATGTGCACATCTCTCTCTCACTCTCTCTCTTCCTCTCTCTCTCTCTCCTCTCGTCTCATCCCTCTCTCTCTCCTTTCTCTCTCTCTCGCGTCTTTCCCTCTCTCCTCCATCCACGTCCATCCTCTCCTCTTCGTCTCTCCCCTCGTCTCTCGTCCTCTCTCTCTCTCTCTTTTTCCCTATCTCTCTCTCTCTTCCCCTTTTTCTCTCCCTCCTCCCTCCCCCCCCCTCTTCGCCCCCTCTCGGTCTTCTCTCTCCGTTCTCTCTCTCTCGTCTCTCTTCTCTCTCTCTCTCTCTTTCCTCTCTTCTCTTCTCCTCCTCCTCTCCTCTCATCTTTCTCGCTTCTCTTTTCTCTTTCTCTTTTCTCTTTTCCTTCCCCCCCCGCTCCTCCCTCATCTCTCTTTCTCTTTCCCCTATATATATATATATTTCTCTTTCCCACTCTCTCCTCTCACTTTCTCTTATTATTACCTCTCTCAAACCCCTCTCTCTCCTCTCTCTCCCTCTCTGCTCCCTCTCATCCTTCTTCGGGTGTCTCTCCTCTCTCTCTCCTCATCGTCATCCTCTCTTCCTCTTCTCTCTCCCCTCTCCTCTCGTCCTCTCTCTCGTCACACTCGTCTTCTCCTCTCCCTCTCTCTCCCCCTCTCTCTCTCTCTTCTTTCCCTTTCTCTCTCGGTCTTCTCTCCTCTCTTCTGTCTCTGGTCTCTGTCTCTGTGTTGAGTCTTCTCTCGGTCTCTCTCTAACTTTTCTTGCTCCTATCTCTCGTCTCCTCTTCTCCCCCCTTTCCTTCCAACTTTTCCCTTCCCCCCCCCCTCTTGTCTCCCAAATCTTTCCTCTTCTCTTTCCTTCATCTGCTCTCCTCCATCATGCGCTCTCTAAACCTCCCCCCCCTCTCTCTTCCTCTCTTTCTCTCTTCTCTTCTCTCCTACTCTCTTAAATCTCTCCTCTCCCCTCCCTACTCTCTCAACTTTTTCTCTTCTATCTCTAACTTTTACTCACTTTCTCTCTCTCTCTTTTTTTCCATCGTTCCTCTTTCTCTTCCTGTCTCTCTTTCCCCCCCTTCTGCTCTCTCTCTCTCTCTCGCTCTTCAATCTCCTATTCTCTCTCTTTCTCCCTCTCTCTCTCCCTCCCCCCCCCCCGTTCTCGTCCTCTCTCAACTCTCTCTCTTCTCTCCGCATCTCTCTCCCCGTCTCCCCTTTCTTCTCTCTCTCACCCCTCTCTCCTCCTCTCTCTCTCTCCCCCCCCTCTCTTCTTCTGCCCTCTCTTCACCCTCTCTTCTCTCTCTTCCCCCTCTCCTCCCCTTCCTCTCTCATCATCTCCGTCTTCTCTCTCCGCTCTCTCCTCTCTCTCTTCCCTTCCCCTTACCCCCTCCCCCCTCTTCTCCTCGATCTCCTCTCTCTTCACTCTCACTCATCATCGGCTCTCCCCTCTCTCTCTCCTCTCTCGCTCTCCTCTCTCCCCTCTCTCTCCTCTCTCTCCTCTTTCCTCACTCTCTCTCTCCTCTCCTCTCTCGTTCTCGTCTCCTCGTCCTCATCTCGTCCCCGTCTCTCTCCTTTCTCCTCTCCTCTCTTCTCTCTCGCTCCTTCTCTCTCTCCTCGTCTTTGTCTCTCTCTCTCCTTCCCTCCCCCCTCGCTCCTCCTTCCCGCACCAACCGCACTCACCCCCGCCCCCACCGGCACCCCGCCTCCCCCCCCCTCCCCTCGTCGTCCTCCTCTCCCATCTTCCCTCAGTCTCCCCACTCTCGCCTCCTTCTCTACCTCCTTTCATCTCTCCGCGCCCTCTCTTCTCTCCTTCATCTCCTCTCCTCTCCCTCGTCTCCCTCTTCTCGTCTCTCCTCTCTCTCGCGTCTCTCTCCTCTCCTCTCCTCTCCTCTCGGGCTCTCCTCTCTCTCTCTCCTCTCTCTCTCTCTCTCTCTCTCACCCTCTCTCCGTCCCTCCTCCTCTCTCCCTCCCCTCTCGTCTCACCCCTCCCTCCGGTCTCACTCTCTTCTCTCTCTCTCGCCTCTCCTCTCCTCTCTCGTTCTCCGCCTCGCTCCTCCTCTCCGCCTCCTCCCCCCTCGATCGTCCTCTCTCACTCGGTCTCCTCTCTCCTCTCTCCTCTCTCGCTCCGGTTCCTCCTCCTCTCTCTCCTCTCTCCTCTCTCCCGTCCCTCTCCTCTCTCTCTCTCCCCCCTCCTCTCCCCTCTCCTCTCAACCACGTCTCTCTCCTCAATCCTCTTCCCTCTCCCTTCTGCTAACTCTCCTCCCTCCCTCTCTCTCTACTCTCCTCTCTCTTTCTCTCCTCCGTTCTCTCTCCTCTCTCCTCTTTCTCTCTTCTCTCGCTCGGCTCTCTCTCTTTCTCTCTCTCTCAGTTTCTCTGTTTTCTCCTTCTTCTCTCTCTCTGCTGTTTCTTCTTCTCTCTCCGTCTTGCTGTTTTCTCTCTCTCTCTCTCTCTCTTCATCTCTCTTCGGTCCTGTCTCTGTCTCTCTATTTCTTTCTCTCGTTTCTCCACCTACGCTCTCTTCCTCCCCTCCTCTCTCTCTCCTCCTCTCATCTCTATTCTCTCTCTACCTCTCTCTCCCCCCCTCCCCCGTCCCCCCCCCCCCCCACCTATATCTCTCCCTCTCGTCTACACTCGTCGCATTTACGGTGGGTGCACAAAAACGAACCCCCCCACCTCTGAGGAAGGAAGGGCTAAAAACCAAACCCTTAATTACTCTTGTTACTACTGCTCTGGCCTGTGTTTGACAGCCTATCTGGACTGCTGGAAACTACTCTGCCTCCTGGTCCCCTTTCCGCTCTCCTCTCTGTCCCACCTGTCCCGCTGCTTCTCCTCTCCCACGAAAAGCAAAGGTATTCTTTTAAAGATGAGAAACTTTGGGACCACAAAATGTTAATATACATAATATTAATTCATCTCCCTTTTTCATTAATGTTTTTATCATTCATATAATCAATCAAATGATAACAAATTGATATCATGATATTTGGCATTAGGTGAACGCATTTTTATTTTATTCTTCATATCTTTTTCTTCTTTTCCTGTTTACATCCTAATTTACTATATATTGGTTCTTATCCTCGTTCTTCATCGTCTTAAAAGAAGAGAGAAAATGATAATCATTTACATTTAGATCTTCCTTCTACACTATATTTTTTTTTATTTTGTTTGTTTTTTTTTTTTTTCTCTTTTTTTTTTTTTTTTTTTTTCTATTTTTTTTCCGTCTACAAAAATACCCACGATTTATTTACTCGCTTCTTACCGCAATTAGCGTTTTTCCTGCTCATCTTCCCTCAAACCCCCGCCCCCGCGCTTAATTTTCTTCCCGTCTTATTTCCCTTATTTCTTCATCTTTTTAATACACACCCCATCAAAGCGAAGAAGAAAAAAACAGGAACATCGAAAAGCCAACGAGAAGAAAACGAAAACATCTACCCCCTCAAAGAAAAGAAGAAGAAGAATAAAAGGAAACTCAAAATCCTCCCACCCCCCACACCGAGAAAACAAAAAAGAAAACGCGAAAAAACGTCTCTTTTACCTTCTTGCTTTTCTGAACGTTTGCTGACGAGGGAGGGACATCTCGGGCGAACCTTTTCAAAAACCCCTTCGGCGAGGGAAGGTCTAGAACAAAAACGGTTTTCCCTTTCCCCAGGACTAAAGGAGAAAGGTCCCTCTCTTCTCTCCTCCCTCGTCCTCCGAGGTAAATTAGGGGAAAATTTTTTGGGGCTTGGGCCCTGTTCTCCTCGCGGGGCCTCCCTCACCTGCCCCTTTAAAGGCGAAAACCTGTGCGGGGTCCGGGAGAGTCCCAGGGCGGCCGAACGCTACGGGATTCCTCTGGGGAAATCCACAAAATTTTTTTTCGTATGCCCCGCGGGGGTGGGTTTTTGTGGTTAAATTTTTTTTTTTTTTTTTTTCCGTTTTGGGTTTTTTTTTTTTTTCATTTGGAAAAGAAACAGGGATTTAGGTGCTAGGGCTAAGGACGAGGGAACAGGCCGCGGTCAAAACCAAAAAAAAAACACAAAAAAAAAACTTAAAAAAAAAACCACAAAAATTAAAAAAACCACAAAAACTACTAATCCAAAAACCGTCGGGGGGAAAACAAAAACACAACCAAACCAACTAAGGGCAAAAACCGAATAAAACCCACCCCGCACCTGTGCATGCAACCAAAAATGCCCTCCCGTGTACTCAAAAACACCTTCGTTTAATTCCCCAAAAAACTGCAGGTAACACTTCGGAATATGATCGCGTCTATCCTCTCCTCGACACAACTATTAAGCACGGCAAGGTAGACACATCACTTTCTCATCATCATTTTCACACACCGAGAAATCTTTTTTTTTTGGGTGAATGATGAAAAATCGGAATAACACCGCAAAGAAAAAAAAATAAAATGGGAAACAGTTGAAAAAAAACCAGACTTCAGACAACCGGAAAACATAATTTTTCCCCTTTTTTTACAAATTTTTTTTCCCCGCGGGGGGAGGCTCTGAACGACGAAAACCCGACCCCGATAGAAAAGAGGAGGGCGGGGCACACGCACACCACACACAAAGCGGGGCGAGTGGCTTTTGGCACGTTAAACCGGAAAGGAAGCCCCGCGACAGACTGGCCCTCTGGCCCTCCCGCTCTTCCTCCTCCCCCACCTCCACCACCTCACCGGGCGCTCCCCCTCCCCTCCCATGCCCCATCGTCCCTCCCCTCCTCCCCGCCCCCCCCACGCACAGCGACCCCGACCAACACCAAAACCTCACACACGTACACATGCGTACACGTTCGACTCCCCCCCCCCCCCCCCCAAACCCCCGACTATCATTCATACTTAGGATTTGACGCCGGTGTTTTTATATTGATGTTTCGTAGCTGATTAGCATTTACTTCAAACAGAGTTTTTCCTCAACGGGCCCTGGCACTGGGTACTGGAGCGAGAGGAGAGAGAGAGAAGGAGAGGAGAGAAAAGAGAAAAGAGAAGAAAGGGGGGGGGGGTAAGTTTTCGCAAGAACACGATGGAAAAAAAAAACATCGGAAAGAAAAGTAGAATAAGGAAAATAAGAACAAAATGGGAGGGGGAAGAGGAAAAAAAAGGGCATTCACAAGGTGGCGATTTAATTTTCCAGCATTAATGGGATTAACAATATTTTCACCCCCCCCCCCCCCCCCTTCACAAAAAAAAAAAAAAAAAAATCCTAGATTGGGGAAGCACAATCATCGCAGTGGAATTCTTTGGGCCCCACCCCCCCCCCCTCCCCTAACCCCCCCCCCTCTGCCCCCCCCCTTCCCCCCAACCCCCCTAAGGGGAAATATGAATTCTGGTCTCTCCCTCTCTTCCCCCCCTCCCCCCACCCTCCCCTACTTCCCACGTGAGAGAGAAGTGTGAATTCGCTTACTGACGGTCGTACC
>NC_061858.1:27945885-27948385 GCF_019202785.1 Penaeus chinensis
ATGAAATATGTTTCAGCCTGGAAATTCGTTTGAAAGCGAACCAAGAACGATTGTATCAGCTTTTCATAAGGGAAATTTGATGTTCAAGGAACTCTGACGTGAACTTAGGATATATATATATATATATATATATATATACACACACATATATACATATGTATACATACATATATATATACACACACACACACGCACACGCAGACGCACACACACACACACAACACACATACACACATACACACACACACACACACGCACAAGCAAACACACACACTGGAAGCGATTGAGGCAGAGCACTGGAAGCGACCTTGAACGTGGAACCAAAATAATAATAACAATAATTAAAAAATAATAATAAATAAATAAATAACTAAATCAATAGTAAAAAAAAATACACGCTGCGTCACGGCAAACGTTTACCGTCAACCACGACAACGGCTCAGTTCCGCGCTGCTCCTCACTAACTTTCTGGCGACGGAGGAGGCGTGCCCTGTCCCCAGCCGCCCTTCTCTCTGGGTTTTGCCCTCGAGGACTTCCTTCCAAAAAAAAGAGAGTTTAAGTCCTGAAGGGTCGCGGTGTATCAACAGCGATGTGAACAATTTTGAGAGAGACAAGTTTCATAATGTTGTAAGCAAAACATTTTTTTTTTTCTGTCTATCGATCTATCTATATCAGTTTTTGCTCGTGAGGGAGGGAGGGAGGGAGGGAGGGGGAGGGAGAGGGAGAGGGAGAGGGAGAGGGAGAGGGAGAGGGAGAGGGAGAGGGAGAGGGAGAGAGAGAGAGAGAGAGAGAGAGAGAGAGAGAGAGAGAGAGAGAGAGAGAGAGTGAGTGAGTGAGTGAGTGAGTGAGTGAGTGAGTGAGTGAGTGAGTGAGTGAGTGAGTGAGTGTGTGTGTGTGTGTGTGTGTGTGTGAGAGAGAGTCTGTGATTGTGTGTGTGTTAGTATGTGTTAGTGTGTGTGTGTGTTTATCTGTCCATGTGGGTTTCTGAGTGTTTATGTGTGTGTGTGTGTGTGTGTGTGTGTGTGTGTGTGTGTGTGTGTGTGTGTGTGTGTGTGTGTGTGTGTGTGTGTGTGTGTGTGTGCGAATTTATTAAAATACTAGAAGATCCTTTACATAGATAAAACAATGGACAAGTAATGGATAAAACTACAAGACTTAAGTTGAGCTTGACATACCAAATATACCAATGTTAAATCAATTTCAACTTTACAGTAGCCAATTAAAAAGGAGATGACAAACAAATATCTTTGAAGATGAAAAGCAGTCAATTTCCCTAGCGCTGACAGATACAGCACGTAGACATAAACAAATGCCTGTGGAATTAGAAATCAGGTGTCAGTCAAACAACATACTCTGATATACCCTATACATACCCTTCCACAACCCTACGCTAATTTAACCCAAACCCAAATTAACCTCAGCTAACCTAACCTAACCCAAGCAAAATGCTATGGGGGTTGTGACAACATCCTTCACGAAAGACGATTTTTTGAAAGGCTTATCCCTAATCGAAAATTCTATTTACACGATGAATATCTGATATCAGAGGCTCAGAGGCTTATTAATATATTATTTTTTTTCCTTTTTTTTCCTGAGCGAGATCGAAGTTATTTTTCTAAAACGAGTTGAAACCTGGGACGACCACCGCTAACGACGTCGCTTGGTATACCCTAGTTGAGCAGTTGATAGGCCTGGCTTCGTTGAACAGCGGTATAAGGGGGTGTGAGGACGATGGTGATGATGATAATGATGATGATGATGGTAATGATGATGATGATGATGGTGGTGGTGATGATGATGATGATGATGATGATGATGATGATGATGATGATGATGATGATGATGATGATGATGATGATGATGATGGTGGTGGTGATGATGATGGTGATGGTGGTGATGATGCAATTCGATGTCATGTTCATTCGAAATTTTAAATAAACCCTTTCAACAATGATGAAATTATACTTTTTACACCAAAATGGCATATATATATATATATTCTTACTCGAAGTACGAGACACAGAAAAGCAAGACAATAAAGAAATCAATACAAGTAAAAGAATATTGAATAATAATAAGAGAAAAAGACGCAGCAGTAGATAAAAATGGTTAATGGTTGGACAAAACGAGACTAACTACATTAACTATGTATTGGCTTAACCTTTCGAAGATAAAATGAATTCAATTTTCATTAGTTAATCATGTAATAGTCTAACCTTCTGAAGATAAAAAGAGATTATTTACAAATAATCAACAACTTACCTCAATAGTCGAAACAAAAAAAAAAAAAAAAAAACGTTAATTTTCACCGGGAATCTTCAAACAAAAATCCTCATATCTTCATCGACTGTTGCAGAATTATAAACTAAAGTCTCGCAATGTACTATACTGTCTTGAAATCACTATGGTAATAAAGAAAAAAGCAAAATTTCCCAAGAGCGACACGAAACACAGCCGTTTCACCAGAGAAATATTTTCGAACTGCTTTTGAATTTCAAAA
>NC_061858.1:27953385-27963385 GCF_019202785.1 Penaeus chinensis
TCAATGTTTTCCTTGAGATCCTCATTTCAGAAATCCTTACATGGAATAAAATATACAATGATAATGATTACCGTAATAACCATAATAATGATAATACTTTTCATGCTTTGAAATTGGCAGTATACAGCTCATTGAACTTGGAGGCAACAGCATTACTGGCTGAGTAGTGAAGACACGAGTGTTATTCTTGGTTGTGATGTCTCAGAGTCAGTTCCTGTGAGAGTTGACTCATCAACCTGTTAGAAAGAAATAAAGATAATATATAAATTAATACATAAATAATCTCTTAACTACATTAATGTACCTATGCAGAATGTTCTTTTGATGACTTACATCTGTGAATAACCATAATTCTGAATTTAGTAACTATGTAGAAAAAATTAACATGGAAAATCAAGGTTATGGAGAATATACTGACAGAAAAGGTGCAAAATGATTATCTGATATCCATTGAAAAAGAAAATTATTTTGAAAGGCTTACCTGCTGCAAGTCTTGTGTTTGGAAAGAGGAAGTTGCTTCTTGTGCTCTTGTGTCATCACTGAGCACTACCATGTAGTCATCTGTAAGATGAAGGGGTATATAATATTGAAATAGAAGAGAATTTAGTAACTCAAAAAGTATACTATCTACCACACCAAGTTAAATCCATGTATTGCACTCATTATATAAATACAGTAATTTTATATGTAAATCAGTGTTCACACAAATGAACATTGCACCATGAGTATAAGCAGAAAATCCATCCTTGTGTAAATTAGGCTGAATTGTCCATGCTTGCAGTTATATGAAATTATCAGGCAAAACCCAGTAGTTTGATGAGAGGTTTGAAGTTTGCTGAGAAACACTCTCACATTAAAAACCCGCTTGTTTATATATGGTTTCAATGTTACAAGCTTATGAAAGGTATTTGGTTCTATTTCTATGCAGCTAATGAAGGTATGCTCAGGTCAAAACTATTTTCTTAATTAACCACTATTTGCAGCCCTTCCTTCCTTTTCTACTATGTTCTTTTTCTTTTTAAGTCCAAAGCAAATATCATACAACATAACACCATATTTCCCCTTTTAACTATCTTGCAATAATTCTTTTTGGGCATCATGATCATACCATAACCCTGCATCATCATTCACAATACAAATTATGTCTGAAAGATTAAGCAATTCTATGAAAATATAAAACTGATTCCAAGTGAGACACAATAACAGCATCAGCCAATTGCTTACTGTGATGTCATCAAGGCTTCTCAATGTTTCTCTCGGATTCACATTGGCTAACTGGCTGGGCACACTTTAAGGGGTAATTTCCATCAAAAACTACTCATATTAAGTTCATTGGCTGTGACCTTGTATTGTGTTAGAGCTCATTAGAATGTATTTTCATAAACAAAATTTTAAATGCATGTTTGTCATATTTCTCTACTATGAAAATAATATGCAAAAGCAAAAATGTATAAGGAAGGAAGGAAGGCTGCAAATTAATAGTCAGTCTCAAAATCTTAAGGACACCTATAAGACGCAATTTTTTTATGACAATTTTATCAAATTATTCATGCAGAAACTACTCTGCTTCAATTGGGTAAAACCATTGATAAGTTGAGGGGGATGGCTTCCTGAGCTTGCAAAAGTCAATGGCCATTCTGAAGGCAAAAGGCAGACATAAATTCTTTACTAGTACTATTATAAAAATATAATAATAAAATAAATATATAAATGAATAAAAATAAATAAATAAAAATAAAACAAGAAGTGAAAAGAAATGTGGAAAGAATAGAAAATTCCTGGTTTTCAATCTTGATCCACACAATTAACTTACTTTCCAACTGCAAATGCAATGGTGCAAGTTGTGACAGAGGCACTGAGGTGATGCTGCCATCCTCACTGATGGTGACGGCGTGGCTCAGTCCTGAGCCGTCCACCTCCTTGACGCACTCCAGGCCACTGCTGCTCTCCTCCACACATCCTAGGTCCCCACTAGCCCCACTCTCGCCCCCAACTGTGATCTCCATGCCGCTGCTGGGGCTTCCTGCACTCCCGTGGACCAGCCACTCCGCCACAGACACTCCTGCAAGGGTGGAAGGGAAGTGAGTAAAGGAATTGTTGGTGGATTGCTGAGGATGATTACCAATGGGTATGTGGTCTTTTTTTACTCATAGGAGGGAAACTGATCCATTAATAATCAAGTTATATTCAACTATTAGCTTTCTCTCTACACTTATAGCTATACTATAAAAGTGAGATATCTGGAAAAGTAGCAATATTAATAATTGTACACTATGTCAATATAGATACGACTAATAAACTCCACCCCTGATCAGTCAGCACACATAATCTTGCGGATAGTCACAGAAAAAAAAGAGCAACAGGCATACATATGCATATCTGAATCTCAACTCACCAGCCTGAGCCTTGCACTGCCTAGCATGGTTCTTCAGTACAGCCATGGAAGACATCAGAGTGCCACAACCCTCACAAGTCACAGCAGAACCTTGCCTGCTGATAGTCTCTGCTGTTGGAGAAACAGAAAATACAATCACTGTTCTGAAGCCAATGACGTGAACCATGTGAATGTTACTTTAAGAAATTTATCTTATAAATACATTTGCAAGATTATATGGGCCAATAAGGAAGTCATATACACAAAATTAAAGTCTCTATCTCAACACTGAAATGAAATACATATCAGTAATCTGTAACACAAAAGAGAGAGAGATAGAGAGATAAAATATAAATTTATAATCTTTGATGTACCCACCGTGTGTTACTGATTGTTCAGCGATTGTAATGAGCTTTGTTTCTTCACTATCAGCTGTATGCATGACAAAGATGTGGTGTTTGATGTCTCCATCTTCATCTTTATCTCCTTCACTCCCATCTCTGGTATCCTCTTCACCTTCGTTATCCACATCCTCATCTTCATTTCTATTCTCCTCATCATCTACATCAACATGTGTCAAGAGAATTCTCTCTTTTCTGCCTTCTATTTGAAAAAAAAAAAAAATAAATAAATAAAAAAAAAAAAATAATAATAAATAAATAAATAAAAAAAATATAAACAAATAAAAAAAATATATATTTATATAAGAAGATAAGCAAGTACCTCTATCTTAATATTCTTTATATTGTTACAACCTCCAAGTGTGCTAGGTAAATTCATTTACCTGATAATCAACATAGTGAATCCAGACTGAATCTACACTACATCAACGTATGATTTCTCTAATTGCATGGCAAGACATTTATTCACTGCACTCTTTCTTGGAATACACTGCCCTCTAATGCTTCTTTATCAGTATTAACAAATATTTTCCATACACATGAAGTTCTCTCCTCCTTGTTCACACTAACCTTATCCAGGTATTCAAAATGAAAAGAGAAACAGTTTTACAGCAGAAAAAAACTTGCAACGATGAAAGAATTTTTAAAAGTCAAGAAAAAGGGTGCAAAATCTAAAATACATAAGTCAAATACCTTGTTGATTTTGACTGTTCAATCTGATTATACTTGCTGCAGCTGGTTCCCTCCCGTGCTGGCCCTTGACATGTCGAGAACAAGCAGCAAGTTCATGGAAGCCTGAAAATGACAATGCACTGCTCAGTATCAAATTATAGATATGAATTTTGACTCTATAGATGTTACTAGCTGTCATATTTCTAGTGCCAGCTAGATACAAAAACAGAAATACAGCAAAACTTATTTATGTTAACCAAGATTTTAATTTATCAATTTTGTTTATACATGACAAGTTTTACAAGTGCTTAGTCACCAAGGAGTCACTTACTACCTCATCATACCTGTTTACACATTCCTTGATTTTTTGGAAGATTTGATTTCCATTACAGTAATCATTGTAATAATGGTAATGATAATAAAAACATAACCCTTTTTTCTAAAATTTTAAGGAACGGTGTAGAGGTGAGGTACGTATAAGACAGGTAGCTCCTTTTCCATTTAGCCTTTTGAAGTCAAAAATGAATTTGACTTTTTCTGGCATCTAGTTCTGGTATGGAACACTTTGTTATTATAAATAAAAGAGTGGAATTTTTGTTTTACTTCTGGGAATTATAACAATATCAAGTAAATTATATAAATAATTATGGCTCTAGCTATATCTGATTTCGTATTACACACACTGATTGGCTAAACATGACTCAATATTTTCTTCGAAAATAGTTCATTAATGACAATGATAAAATTATTTTCTAATACAATTCATATTGCTGCTGTTACTATTATTACTGACTTTATTATTACCATAATGTTATTAAAATACTAATAGTCATATATATTTTTTTTTAATCTTCCTAAAAATCAAAGAAAAGGGTAAACAAATGTGACTGACTCATTGGTGACTAAGTACTTGTGGAGGTATCTATAAATAAACACTAAATTCACAGTGGACATTGCATGCATAACATGCCACCTTTTCCCAAAGGGTTAATCAATCTATTATGATTTAAATCAAACACACTTACTTTTGCCACATATCTTGCAAACATATGGCTTGAAGTTGTAGTGCCTGTTCTTGTGTTCCTGAAGCGTTTGAGGGCGAGCAAAGGAAGAGCCACACACATCACAGTGGTAAGGCCGTTCCCCAGTATGAGTGCGCATGTGTCTCTCCATGTCTCCTGTGAAATTAAATTTCAGAATGCTAAATTGAATACTTATTATATATCATGGAAGATATGACTTTTTTTTTCATGATATTTGCAATTTCAAATGAAATCTTTATTTGAATGGTATATACTGAAGAAATATGCATTTGTAAAAGGGAATCTTTAATGATTAAATGTTTACAAGAATCCTTCAGTGGGACTTCAATTCTGCAAAACTGAGAAAGTCAAGCACATGATACTTCAGTTACAAGAATAAATGATGAAAATAAATAATAATGATAAATAAACAGGCAAATAACTAATAAAAATACGAATACAAATAAAAAGAAAAGCACCAAAACACAGAACAACCTTTGGTCGTGAATTTCCTTTCACACTCAGTACATGAGTAGGGCCTGACCCCTTCATGACGCAGATGGTGGGTTATTAGTTGCGATCGCTGCCGAAATGAGCGTCCACACACATCACATAGATGTGCATATTGGTCTGTGTGTATTAACATATGTGCCTGCAGGATTCCCGACTGTGAGAATCGTTTGGGACACACTGAACATCTGGAAGTGAAGATAGGTGAAGGTTGAGGTAAGATAATGTTTGAATCTACTTGTAAAAAATGATAAATATGTAAGCAAGGTGCTATGACAATACTAGAATTTAGCAACACACAGAAAGAAAAACTTAAAACATTACATTAAAATTGTATCAAGTAATACACTCAACACCTGGCTTATACACATTAGGTCTGAAATTCCAACAGTCTGAAATTAAGATTAATTACTGTTAATGGATATTTGCATTAAACAGGATCAAACAGCATGATGAGCTGCCTGAACTACAAGACGCACTATTTCCTAAAACCAATGTCTTTTTATAAGAAATAAACTGTAAAACAATGAAACCAAAACCAAAATACCAAATCCTAATTTTGCACAAATTGAGCATATAAGCCAATACCCAGAACATATGGATGCAAGACAAGATGAATGCAACACAAAGGCATAAGGACATAAAAAAAAAAGACAAAAAGCAAAGACAAGACATCGACAGCAAAACCCAAGAATTAACCATAAGACAATACAAGGAAAGTGAACCAAGGATAAAAACAAGGACAAGACATAGGGACACAACACAAAAATATAACAAAGGACATGACACAATTCTAATACAACAACACAAAGGCCAAACACAGCGACACAAACCAAAAAAAATATCAACAGGGACAAGTCACATGGAAAACACAAATACACAACCCGAACCACAACACAAGGACAGTGACACAAGGCCCAACTGAAGAGCCACTTACGCATAAGGCTTCTCGCCAGTGTGAGTGCGCATGTGGACCTTGACAGACTTCTTCTCAGTGTATCTCTTGCCACAGATGTCGCACTGCCATGGCTTTTTCCCCTCGTGGCCCGCAATGTGTCGTGCTAAATTACCACGAGTAGTGAACCTGGAAGAGCACTTGCTGCACTCATATGGCCTTTCCCCTGTGTGCGTTCTCTTGTGTGCTGGAAAAATTAAGTATAAGAGTTCTAGAGACTGTTTCAGCACAATGGATTAGTGATTATGAATAAATAATTTAATATACAGGTAAATAAATGAAGATGAAGATGGGAGTACTGTTACAAATATAGTATTAGTATAAGATTTCAGAAAAGTATTTATTTTCTTTTTACATAAACTCAACATAATTCTATGAGAAATCTAATTAAAACTAAAGATAACAGTGCTACAAGATACATGCTGAAAACTGTAACAAAGTTCTTGAGAGGAGAAAGAGGAAGATGAGGAAGAGGAAGAGGAAGAGGAGGAGGAGGAGGAGGAGGAGGAGGAAAAAGAGGAGGAGGAAGAGGAGAAGGAGGGGAAAACTAGGAGGATGAGATGATGAGCAGGAAGATGAAGATAATGATGAGGAAGAGGGAATGTGAAAGAAAAATAGAGGTGAAAGAGGGAGCACAGGAAAAAGCAATACAGGTGAGGAAAAAAATAGTTACCATTGAGAGCATGTCGATTTGACAATCTTTGGTGACAGATTTGACATTCTAAATTTTTGGTGTGTGTTGATCTATGTTCTGTGTAAAGAGAAAAAATAAGTATATGAAAGTCTCCTTGCAGTGAACAAGGATTTTGCAACTTATTACAATAAAATTTATAGACCATAAAATCACATTGTATTAAGATTTTCTTTGATCTTATAAAAAGACAAAAGATAATGCAAACAATACAGATCACCTTAAATTTCTTTCTTGTAAATACCATCAACAGGTTTCAACCACTAAAAAAATAAGCAAATGCAAATAAAATTTCCAAAATCTCACATTTGATAGGAGCCTTTAGCAACAGTATATATAACTATATATTTTTCATTTTAAAAAAATAGATAAAAGAAAGAGAAGAAGCAAAATCATACAAAGGCTTCCACTTACTGTACAAAGCTACAGGCGTTCGGTACTGCTTGGGGCATTTCTCGCACTGGTAGGCTGTTTCTGTTTTACCTGAGGCATTGCTCTTCTGAACCTTCTTAAACTTGCTCATATTTGGTACCAGTACTGGATCAGCAGATATCATTAAGTGAACAGATTGCACCTGAAATATATATATAAACAAAACAAGTACGATAGAGAATCATGCATATAGAAAGTGCATGGCTATTCATAGTCTCAAGTTTTACAATTACAATAGCATTTGCGAAACAGTTTACAGACTGATGGAAGAAAAGAGGAAAAGAGGAGAATTAGTTGATGAGGAAGAGGAAGAATTGGAAGAGGAAGAGTGAGAGAAAGAGGAGTAGGAAAAGAAGATGAAGGTGATGAAAACAAAGAAGAAGAAAGATAAAGTAAAGAAAGAAGGAGAAGGAAAAAAAAAAAAAGAAGAAAAAGAAGAAACAGAAAAAGATGAAGATGATGATGATGAAAACAAAGAAAATGAAGAAAAGACAAAAGAAAAGATAAAGAAGAAGAAGGAATAAGGAGGAAGGAACAAGAAGGAAGAAAGAACAAGAAGAAGAAGAAGAAGAAGAAGAAGAAGAAGAAGAAGAAGAAAAAGAAGAGGAAAAAGAAAGGAGAGATAAGAAGGAAAAAAGAAAGAGAAAAGAAAAACAAGTAGACAAAAAAAGGGAAAAAAAAAGGAAAGGAAAAATGTAAAAAGCAATAAAAAGTAAACCAAACATTAAACGAAAACGGGCAAACCTGCACCTCGTTCTCATCCCCGCTGTTCCTCTGGCTCTCCTCCCCGTTCATAACCTCTTGCTTGATCAGGGTCTTGGCATTCCGCAAGTCCTGCTCGTCTATCTCTTCCTCTGGGTCCTGATGCTCTTGCTTTATCTTCTTGGCAGCTGAAGGGCTTGAAGGATGCTGCTGGTACATATCCTTTCTTCCTTCTGCAAAGAACAGGGACTGAATATGTATGTCCGTATTTACCAGTGTCTATATATTTATAAAAATGGTCCAAGTCTTATTATTAAATTAAACGTCACATGCTTATGTTTCTTTCAGCATCATTAAACAAGAAATATTTTCGAATCTTATTTTACATTAATTTTTATCTCTTTAAAAAATAAATTTTAAAATCACTTTTATTATTTCATTGTTACTTTCTTTAAAAAGTAGAAAAATACTATAACAACAAATAATAACAATATGGTAATATGAAGCAATTTTTTTTTTTTACCTTTGCCATTTCTTCTATTAATATTCTGGTTTGATATGTTGATTGATGCTGCATTATTGTTTGAATGTTCTGCAAATAAGAAGGATATCAACATATGCACAAACATTACACAATGTTACGAATGGTAAAATATCTTGCCCTTAACATATTTACATATACTTTAATTCTTTCTCTAAAATGTATATATCTTTATCATTACCATTACTGTTATGATGATGATGATGATTACTATTATCATTTCATTATCATTATTTCTATTACTATTACTATAATTATCTGTTGTGTCCTTTCTATCATCATCAATAAAATCATCATAAAAAATAAAGATTAACAGAGTGAAAAAGGAGAGACAGACCAGATGACATAACTAATGATATTACCTTCATCTGGAAATACTGTAGTTTTTCTTGTTGATAATGAATTAACATCTTCAAGAGATGACAGCTCACTCACATACTGCTAAAGACAATTTTTAAAACAATATCATACAAAAACAAATAAGCCAAAAATAAAATGGGGGAAAAAAAAAATACGCAGAGAAATCAACATCATTTCCAAAAAGGATTACATAGCTAATATATCTGATATACAATCACTAACAAATAAGAGCAACCCGCCGCTCTGAATCATCATTGCCGTTGCAGCCTACCTCGCGAGATGGAGACAGCTGGGCTTTGCTCCACAGCGTCTGGATCTGTTTTAGTGCTGCAAACCAGATTTCTGCGGCAACTTTGTGGTCCTCTGGCTGGAGCTGTGACGCAAGGCTTACAATGTCATCCAACTACAAAGCAGAGAGGAATTATAAATTAAAATAAGGAATGTTAGAAAAGGTATTTGCTGGCCTTTGCCACAGACCAGAAGGTGTGGAGGCCAGAGCAGCTTAGTCTCCTGAGGATGTGATCCTAAGTTCAGGAACGATTGAATCTGTTCACTTCAGTATCACACCTGATTAAACTAATCTAATGTGAGATTCATTATGTCTTATAACTATTAATCCCTCCTTTAACCTCTTAAAAAAATGTATATAAATAAATAAATATAAATATATGATATATATAAAAACATAAACATAAATAAATATAAAGATAATATATATATATATATATATATATATATATATATATATATAAATAAATAAATAAATATATATATATATAATATAAATATAAATATAAATATAAATATAAACATAAACATGAACATAAACATGATTATAAATAAATTAAAAAATATAAAATAATATAACCCTAAACATATATAAATATCACCATAACCCTAAATATCTAAATATAAAATTAAATATAAATATAAACATAAACATAATTATAAGTATAAACAAACATAAATATAAATGTAGCTATAACCATAAATATCTAAATATAAATATAAATGCAAACAGAAATATAGATATAAATATAAACAAATAGAAATATATATATATATATATATATATATACACACATACGTACATACATATAGGTGTGTACATATGTATATCTATCTACACACACACACATACATAAATATGTGTATGTATATGTGTATATGTATATACATTTATATATATGTATATCTATATATATATATGTATATATGTATATACATATATATATCTATATACAAATAAATATCTATACATATACATACACACATATATACATACATTTACACATTTGTGTACATTATATATATATATATATATATATATATATATATAT
>NC_061858.1:27975885-27980885 GCF_019202785.1 Penaeus chinensis
ATAACTTTCATTGAAGTTGATATTGGTTATTGATTCTTTGTAAAAAAAATAAATAAGTTAAGTAAATAATTGCATTGTAAATGGGTTGTGTTTTTTTACTTCCTACACGTTTATTAGACACTGCACTGTAATTGGAAAGGATCAGTGATTAATATACATTAACACAATAATGACAATGGTCCCATGCAGATGTGGCAGGTCAGCTCACTAAACAATCACTTCAATCAGTACAATTTGCATAAAACTTATGGGAAAATACAGGTTAAAATCTTTACTGCAGGGCTTGAAAATGTTGCATTCATTTGGTGTTTAAGTACAATTTGCTATGTGTCCTCTCTTGAGGATGCCGAAATATGGTATCGATGTCCTTTAGGGGCTAACTGTGATTTGGAGTACAATTAATAAAATATTTTAATTAAAGATTGCATTATCATTACCACATTGCTGAGTATTGCAATAATTTTTCTTGTGTTATTAATGTTTTTGTTTTTCAAATGAGTTTCATGTTTTTTTCCTAATAATAAAGAAAAGTATTGTAAACTGAGATGAGCTGTGATTAAAACGCATTTGTAGTATTCATGTTAATAGAAGAAATATATATTGATATAATTTATAATGCACTACAAAGATGGTAGATGGTAGATGTTTGGTCATCTTCCTTCAGCTGGATAAGGTAATATATAATAAAATAACTACTTTGTTTACAATTTATGTCATTCTTACATCTTATTGAAGCCCAATCCTATTTCTCTTTCTCTTTCTCTTTCTCTGTCTCTGTCTCTGTCTCTGTCTCTGTCTCTGTCTCTCTGTCTCTCTGTCTCTCTGTCTCTCTGTCTCTCTGTCTCTCTGTCTCTCTGTCTCTCTGTCTCTCTGTCTCTCTGTCTCTCTGTCTCTCTGTCTCTCTCTCTCTCTGTCTCTCTCTCTCTTTCTCTCTCTCTCTCTCTCTCTCTCTCTCTCTCTCTCTCTCTCTCCCTTCCTCTCTTTTCTCCTCTCCTCTCCTTTCCTCTCTTTCTTGTCTTTGCATTCTCTCTATCTTCTCTTTTGTGATCTTCTCTTCACATCTCTACTCTCTATATAATCTACAATTACATATGATCATAGATATCTGAGCACAGTGAAGATTTGTGCTTGTGACACAAAGCAAGGATTGTCACAATTTCGATATTAAGACTAACATCAGTGAGAAATATGAAAGCTGTTCTCTGTCTTTGCAGAAGCATAAAAAGTCTAAAAATCTGGATGAAGGGAGGCTCTGCCAATAGGTCTGAAGCTCACTGTTCTTAAGGAAGTAGGAAAAGCATAGATTTGTTATGACAGGAGTTCTCATTTCTCATAGCTGTCAGAGATACGTAAATTAATGTTAATGATGAGAAAGTTAATAATGCTTTACACTGAAAGAGGGGGGGGGGGGGATGCAGATGTAATGATGCATAATGTAACATCTGTCTTGACAATACATTGAAAGGAAATTCATTATTATCTAACTAAGAAATCAGTTACTGGATTATTTGAAAACTGATATATAAGTAGAGATTAAAACTTTGGGGACAGATATTTTTAAGAAATTTACTAGTAGACACATCTCTGGAATAGTTGACAAATAGCATGCTAATGATGAGGGAAATACACATTAAGATATTTTGAATCAGACTAAACTTCTTGCCAGATTATAAAACCGAACTGAAATTCATATTTTCCATCTTATTCCTGTGCTGTCTGTCTGTTTATAATACATGTATCTCATAAACAAAGTACCATAAGTTCATTCATATCTTCATACATTCAACTCTGCAGTGTATCTTAGATATATGTTCTACCATTGTTTTTTATAATGTGTAACTATTTCTTAGTTGTTATGTTGAATGATTGTAAGCTTTTAAATGGGGGCACCTGTGTGTATAATCATGACTTGACTGTATAGTTAAACAGTAATAAATCTATGTGAAGATATCAAACACAGTAGTAGTGATATTGGGAGTAATAATAGTGGTAAATGTAGTTCTAACATTTTTCACATAGTATGCTTTACCAAACTAAACAAAGTCAAACTCATAAATAAAAACGTAATGTTGATAATGATGATTATCATCTATTACAAATAATAATTGTAACAGATATTCGACTTTGGTTCCTGTGTAATGAGAAGCTGTTGCCTTGCTCATATCATCATCATCATCATCATTATCCTCCTCCTCCTCCTCCTCCTCATCATCATCATCATCGTCAAGGGGTTACATGCCCAGTTACCCCACTTCTTACCGCCATTGTATACTGCACGAGGTCTAGTCTTTGTGCTGTATTTTTTCTCTCTCACAAACATGCAGCACGTTTCGTCAAGAATGATGCAAGCAAAGTGAGACATCATTCATATCATTCGCTCGTGACTGTTACTGTGCAGATTCAGGTTGTGGTTGTCCCTTTACATAAACAAAAAAAAAAAAAAAAAAAAAATACTTTGAGTTGAACTTTATATTCTTTACTGAATTCCATACATATAACTTGGCAACATCATCATATGACTGAGCTCGGCGGGTTTGGAGACTAACTCCATTTACCTCTAAAAAATGCATCACTCTATTGTGAATGCATCCAATAACAGTTTCCATAGCATCATCGGTCTTGTCGAAATTGCCGCTGCAGTGTCACGCAACTGCTAACAGTTGCAAATACCCTTATGAATTTTATTTCGAAGAGACACAACATGCATTCAAATACCCTGGATGCTTTGGATTTTGCGATGTATATCCTACCTGCTGCCGAATAGAACAGCTCTTGCTTTCTCACGTGACTGCGGAATGATGGATTTTTGGATCGGGCTTCTTTTCATTCGTCCCGTCACGAGAATTTCGAAGGTGAGGGGCCATTCACTCGAAATTCCAAGAATACCTAAACACTTGGGCAATCAGTCGTCAAATATAAGGAGACCATTATTGTTTTTGAAGTATCTACACCTATGATTCCTCTGGTATGTTAGAGGGTTTAATAACACCATTAGACCGTTATTCACATGTTCAAATTGGCCTTCCTGGATTTCTCGTGTATCTTTCTCATCAAAAGAAATTTTCAGGTTTGTTCTTCATCCCTGAAAGCAAAGTATAAGAAATATTTATTGCTTCGGTTCCTTTGGTTATGCTATCAGCTCATCTCCTTTCAGTTCGTGTCCAGATAGTACACTAAAAAGAAAGAAAGAAAAAAGATAACCTTTCTCGCCACTTCAAATTACATGATTGTAAAAATACCTTTTCCAACACGCAATATATGTGACATTAATTTATTTCAGTTATAATCAACCCTAGTCTCGAAGCACCACACCTAATCTGAACAACTTATGTCAAAACTACGACTAAGTGACCTTCTTAGAGTCATCTGAGGGACAAGTGTTCCACTCGACATATTGCATTTGTTTCGAATGTTATTGTCTAATTACTACACCAATACTTATTCGGGGTAGGGGGGGGGGGGGGGGCGAAGGCACACTAAAATACTCGCTTTCGGTCTGGACACTGACATGCGCCGATCCTGTCACGTCCAATACTAGGTAGGTATCAAGTAATTATTATGGCGTCAAGGAGTTACCAGAAACAAAATGCCTATGCAGTCTTGTTGAACATGAAATATGAAATCTTATTTGTAAATTAAATATAATATATTATCATTATCAAATACATATAAATATATGATAAACACACACACACACACACACACACACACACACACACACACACACACACACACACACACACACACACACACACACACACACACACACACAGTATTTCTTTTTGCAATGTACTTAATTGGACGCGATAATTAACAGCAAAATCACCATACGCTAGGTGAGCTTATAAATAAAAGAAAAAAAATGCGTTCCTTGAAGAAACAAAAACGGAAAAACTCATGACATTATGCCTCCAGAATATAAAAGTGTTTACTATAATAAGGCATGGAATTCATATTACGATATAATCAATACTCACTGGCTATTTCAAAGTGAAAGATCCTTTAAAGCCTCTATTATTGGTTTATACTGGGTCATTTTTAAGCCCATCAAAAGCAGTAATAGTTTATGACTGGGATAATCTCTTTAGGAATTGGTACCGTGCGAAAGATTTGTAAAACATTTTTGTGGACAATTTGTATTAACACGCAAAGTAATTATATTAATCATTTAAAGATTTTCTAATATCTTACACTCCGCAATTCTGTCAGGACGTTTACAAAACTTAGTCACAGTTCTGGTAATACGCATGTGAGTCAGTTTGATTGGCACCCCAGTCCGATTGGAGGGAGATGCAGGCCACACGAGGCTACAGACTGTCACATTGAGACGAATGAGGTTTGGTGAATCAACTTTAGAGCTTACAGTAAATTTAAAACGTCTTGCAGATTGTAGCACAATGTATTTAAAAAAAATTTTGAGAAATTTTAGCTTGCAATATCCATTTTCATGGTTTCTACTGTGTGCACTTATGCTTTGATAGTTTCACGTGTAAGAGCTGCATTTTCAATTTTAATAATTGGGCATCAAATAGAGATATGGTATTTTAAGCAATGATTAAATAACAGTTTCTTCCTATTCAATGTGAACGTGTTGCTAGTTAACCAGTAAATGATCAAAGTTGATTATTAACTATATTGGTTCGACTGTGAAGGTGAGTGGTTAGTTTAAAACCCCGTAGAAAACATGCATTCTGTTTGAGAATCTGGCTTTATATTATATAACCTTAAGATTAAACCTTTCTTATCATGGTACTGCGTTATCCTGTACGAAAAACTCTGCTTAAATCTGAAACTAGGTTAGCAGTAAATAGCTTTTCAGCCATTGCTTTTCGGAATATCAAAAACATTAAGGAAGTCAATTTGTATTATGGATTAATCATTCCAAGATTTTATCCTAGGAAGTGAAAATCTTCAAGGAATGTTATGCACAACACATATATCACCATTCTTATATACAGGCATAACTTATTATTATTATTATTATTATTTTAAATATCAAA
>NC_061858.1:27998385-28003385 GCF_019202785.1 Penaeus chinensis
CTCCCTCCCTCCCTCCCTCCCTCCCTCCCTCCCTCCCTCCCTCCCTCCCTCCCTCCCTCCCTCCCTCCCTCCCTCCCTCCCTCCCTCCCTCCCTCCCTCCCTCCCTCCCTCCCTCCCTCCCTCCCTCCCTCCCTCCCTCCCTCCCTCCCTCCCTCCCTCCCTCCCTCCCTCCCTCCCTCCCTCCCTCCCTCCCTCCCTCCCTCCCTCCCTCCCTCCCTCCCTCCCTCGTTCCTTACCCCTTTCCATTTACTCCTCTCCTTACCTCCCGGCTTTCGTCTCTCCCCTCATCAAAGGGGCGAGAGAGACAGCCAGGCCATCTCTCAGCCCTCAGATGTTCAGGCCCGCGGATGCTGGAAGATATCAGCACAATCATCTACTGTGCGACATGCAAATGAGTTAGATAAGCGGGTGTGAGTTTGAGAAGAGCCAGGCCAGAGAGAGGGCTGGGGAGAAGGGAGGGGAGAGGGAGGGGGGAGGGGCGAGGGGGAATGGGAGAGGGAGGGACAGACAGGGGAAATGGAGGGAGTTAGGGGAGAGGAAGAGGGATAAAGGGATTTAATTTTAATATATATATATATTTTTAAAATATATATAATATATATTAAAAGAGAGAGGAAGGGGAGAGGGGAAAAAAAAAAGGAGAGAGAGAGAGAGGAGAGAGAGAGAGGGAAGGGAGGGAGAGGGGGACAGCAGAGAGGAGAGAGGAGAGAGAGAGAAAGCGGAGAGAGAGGGAGGGAGAGAGGAGAGAGGGGCCGAGAAAGAGAGACGTGAGGGAGGAGAGAGAGAGAGGGGGGGAGGGCGAGGACAGACAGACAGAGAGAGAGAGAGGAGGGGAGAGAAAAGAGGGGAGAGAGGTTTGAGCAAGAAAAGAGAGAGAGGGGATGGGGAGAGAGAGGAGAGTGAGGGGGAGGGAGTGAGGGGAGAGGGAGAGAGAGGGGAGAGGAGGGGAGGGAAGGAGAGGGAGAGAGAGGGAGGAGAGGGGATCTGGGGGAGAAATTTGGGGAGGAGAGGGAAAAGAAAAGGGAAGGAGAGAGAGGAGAGGGGGGGAAGGGAGGGAGAGAGAGAGAAAGAAGAGAGAGAGAAAGGAGAGGAAAGGAAAGAGGGGAGACGAGAAAAGGGAGAGAGGGGAGAGAGAGGGAACGGGGAGGGAGAGGGGAAAAAGAGAGAGAGAGGAAAAAGAAGAAAAGGAAAAAGGGGGAAAAGAGGGAGAGGGGAAAGAGGAGAGAGAGAGAGAGGGGGGGGAGAGAGGAGTGGTTTGAGATTGAGACCCCGGGCGGAGAGAGAGGGGAGAGAGAGATGAAAAGGGGGGGTGAGAGGAGGGGGGCGAAACCGAAAAGGAGAGAGAGGGGGGAGAAAAATAGAAAGGAGAGAGAGAAAGAGAGAAGAGAAAGGGAGAAAAAGGGTTTTAAAGAGAGAGAAAAAAAAACAAAAGGGAACGAGGGGAGAGAAAAAATTTGACCAGAGAGTTAGAGGGGTAGCAAAAAAAAAAGCGAAACGAAACACGAATCCATAAACCTCAGCGAAAAAAAGTTTTGGAAATAAAAAATGAAAAAATTTGCGAGGGGAAGCGGGGAGCGAGGGGGGGAGAAAGGGGAAGGGCCCAAAAAGCGGGAAAAGGCCTTGTAAAAAAAACCCCGGGAAATTTAATTAATTTCGAATTTTGGCGAGGTGATTTAAAATTTTTGTTTCGGGTCCGGTTTCAGTTTTGGGGGTTAAAAAAAGGAGTGAAGTATCCCCCAAATTTAAATTTAAAACATTTTGGCGAGTAGATAGAAAAGATATTTTTAGTTAGATAGGAGAAAAGACAGATAGTTAGAAAAATTTAGTTTAGAAAGGTGGAGAAGATAAAATAAATATTATGTACAGACAGACAGAAGAGGGATGGATGGGATAAAAAAAATAGATGGATAGTTTGAAAAATTGGGAATTTTTTTGGAAAAAAGGCGAGGGGAGAGAGGAGAGAGAAGGGGGAAAAGGGGTGGTGGGGGGGGAAGGGAGGTTTCTGAGAGGGTTGAGAGGGGAAAGATTTGAGAAAAGAGAGAAAGGAGGGGGAGAGAGAGGGTGAGAGAGAGGAGGGGGTGAGGGGAAAAGGGGAGGGGGGAGGGGAGAGAGACGAGAGAGAAGGAGGGAGGGGAGAGAGATTAATAGGAAAAAGAGAAAATGGAGGGGAAAAGGGGGCGGGGGGTGGAGTGAGAGAGGGGGGAGGGGAAAAGTTTGAGGTTAATTTGATTTTAAAAAAAGGGAAAAAGAGAAAACCAAAAAAAACAATTTTTCGGGAAAACGAAATGCTTTAACAAGGGTTTGAAAATTAACCCCTCGGATTTTTTTCCCTGCTTCTTCTTATTCTTCTTCTTCTTCTTTTTTTTAAAATTGTTTTCGTCGTGTTTTAAATCTCCGGGGTTTATTTATCAAGGGGTGAAATTCAACACCCTCCCCGGGGTTTTCCCAATTATTCAAAAAGGGTTTTTTTTGGGGCGCCCCCCCGGGAGTTATTTCATATTGCGCGTTTATCCCCTTTCATAGAGGTAAAGGGAAGGCATTTTTAATTGAAAACGTTTTGATAAAAAAGGGGAAAAAACTGTTTCCTAAACCACACACACAAACGGGACACCACACACACAAACACCACCACTCACCCCTCACTCAGAACCCCAATCCCCCTCACTCCCACCCCACTGTCACGTGTAGATGCAACTTTTTAAAGGCTTTTTTTTTGGGTATGCACTTTTTGGATAAAAAATTTTCCCTTTTTAAATTTAAAATCCCCTTTTTTCATTGTACCCCACACACAACACAACCCAAAAACAAAACACACACCCCACACCACACACCCCACACACACACACAACACAAATACGGGGCTTTTTAAAAAATTCTTTGTAAACACCTACACGCCCACACCCACAAAAAAAAGGGCCCACAACCTCACCCAAATTTTCCACACCCAGACCAAAACCCCCACACCCACACCCCCACGTCCTTACATCCCCATCCACAAACACACGTTTGCACATACCCGTTCCCCATTTTACAAAACAAAAAAACCCCCTTTTCCCCCCTTCCAAAAGCCCAAAACACACAAATCCACACCACAAACAAAACCACCCCACACACAGAAAAACACACCCCCCCCCCCCAACCATTGTTTTTTCCCCCCTCTGTGTCCCCCAGAAACCCAAAAGATTTTAAAACCCTGTTTAAAAATTGATAAAAAATGAAAAAAAGGAACAAATTTAAATAAAACCCCCAAAAGTTTAAATTTTTATTTTAGGGAATTTGTTATTTCCTTATCCCCTTTTCCCGCGGAGGGGGCTTTTAAATTTTTTTTTTTCTTTTTGTGTTCTTTTCGCTTCGTTAACATCTATTGCTTGTACCCCGTGTGTCTGTGTCTCTGGGGTGTTTTTTAAAACCCAAACTCGTAACAAAAAATAGATTTGTGACAGAGAAATAAATACATAAACAAAAAATATTATTTTGTATAGGCTGTCAAAAAAATATAGCTTCACCTAAAGGGGGGGGGGGGGGGGTAACGGGGGGGGGGGGTGTTGGGTATCGCCCGGGGTGGGAAAAAATTTCCCAAGTTTCGTTTGGGAAATTCTTTTGTCTGGTGAAACAGCGGTTACTTCATTATGTTTTGCCCTTTTAAATTGAATTCTTTGGAAACTGATTTTTAATTCTCGAATATTTTTTTGTTCATTAAGTTTTCCTTTTTTTTTTCGTCTCTCTTCTCCTTCTCTCTCTCTGTCTTTTTTAAAATTCTCTCTTTTCTGCCCTTTTTCTCTTTTCACCTTTCTCTTGTCTTTCTCTAATTCTCTCTTCCCTCTGTCTCACGGGCTGTCGGGTTCTCTTACTCTCCTCTTTTCCCAATCGTTTTTCCTGTTTTCCCCCAAATTTAAAAAAATTTTTTTCTTTCCTCCTTCTTCTCCTCTTTCTCCCCCCCTCTTACATCCGTTTTCCATCTTCCCATCCCCCTCCTCCTCCCCCCCCCTTTTTTCCAAATCACCCCTTTTTTTTCCCCTCTTCCCCCTTTTTCTTTCTCTCTCTTTCCTGTTTTTCGATACCGGCTGTTAGTTATTCCCCTAAAAATTTTTAAAAAGGGTGACGACCGGGAATTGGCCAAGAGCGAATCAATTGTTTTTATCGGTAAAACCCCTTGGTAAATGTATATAAATCTTTAAGTCCTTGTTTATCCCACAACTTTTTTTATTTTAAAATTTAAACGGGAAATTAAAAACCACTGGCACTATTTTTCTTTTTTGTCACGGCATATTACCCAAAATTTTTTGGGGGATTTTTAAGCTGCTATATTTTTTTAAATGTTTTCCCAATAAAACCCATTTCTTTTTGTTTTTATGTATGTTTTTTTTTATTTCCTTTATATTTTTTTTTATTTAAATGTATTTTTTTTTATGTTATAAAATATTTTTTATTTTTTTAATTTTTTTAAGTTATAAAATACACATACACAAACACCACCCCACACACACCACACCACAAAACTTTTTTTTTATATATTTTTTATATTTATATTTTTATATATATATTTGTATGTGTTTTAAACAAACCACACAAAAAAAATTAAAATTATAAAAAAAAATTTTTTAATTAAAAATTTTAAAAATTAAAACTTACATATTATATATTTAAAATATATTTAATATTTTATATATTTTGTGTGTGGGGGTGTGGGGTTTTTTGTGTGTTTTGAATTTTATATATTTTTTTTATTTATATATATATATATATATGTATATACTTATATATTTTTATTTATTTTTGGGTGTGTGTGTGTGTGTGGGGGTATTATATATATATATATATTTATAATAAAATTAAATTTTATATATATTTATTTTTCATTTTTTTTATATGGATATATTTTGGTTAATATTTTTTTTTTTATGTATTTATTATTTTTTATTATTTTTAAAATTTTATTTTTTTGGATTTTACATTTTAAATTTTATAGGGATTTTTATTTTATGATTTATATTTATCTT
>NC_061858.1:28008385-28010885 GCF_019202785.1 Penaeus chinensis
AATAATAGTAATGATAAAACAATGAAATTAGATTATAATAATGTTAATATTAATAACATCATTATCATTAATAACAATAATAACAGTAATAAAATGATACAAATATTGATATTAGTTATAATAATAATAACAATGATAACCATAATAATAATAATAATAATAATGAAAATAATAATAATAATAATAATAATAATAATAATAATAATAATAATAATGATAATGACAGTAATAATAGTAATAATGATAATAATAATAATTGTAATGATTATAATAGTAACAACAACAATAACAACAACAACAACAACAACAATAATAATAATAATAATCATAATGATAATAATAATAATAATAATAATACAATACTACTACTACTATTAATGATAACAATGAAACAGATAATCATAATGAAGATGATAATAATACTAATACTAATGATAATAATAATGATATAATAATATAATGATAATACTAATGATACTATGTAGCAATAGTATCATTACTATTACTACTATACCACTACTACTACTAATAATAAAACTAATAATAACAACAACAATAATAATAATAATCATAATAATACAATTAATACTACTACTACTACTACTAATAATAATAAATAACTACAACAACAACAACAATAATAATGATGATAACAATAATAATAACAGTAATAATAATAATGATAATAATAATCATAATAATAATAATCATAATAATCATAATATAATATAATAATAATAATAATAATAACAATAATATTAATAATAATAATAATAACAACAGCAACAACAATAATAATGATGATAACAACAATAATAATAATAATAATAATAATAATAATGATAATAATAATAATAATAATAATAATAATAATAATAATAATAATAATAATTGTAATAATAATAATAATAATAATAACAATAATAATGATAATGGTAATAGTAATGATGATAATAATAATGATAATTACAACAGGAATAATAATAATGATGGTAATTATGATCATAATAATCATGATGATATTATTATCATCTTACACCGTTAATACGTCGTAATGAACAACACATATTATAGAAAGTAAATAATCATAAATTTGTTATACTGATACACATACTTCTGCTATGTAAAAAGATTATAAATAGAAAAGTGTATATGATAACGTTTAAAAATCATTAATATTATACTATTAGTATTGTTAAAATCAAGAATGACGTATGTTAATGGTATCGATGACATTATCATTATATTGATAACAAAGATAATGATAAAATAATCATAATAGATAAAGATAATGATGATAAATCCACAATCAGCAAATGCGTAATGATAGATATAAGTGATATCGATAACAATATAAGGCATTTAAAAAGGATAAATTAATGATAGTAATAATATAGTAATGGTTATAATTTGGTCTTTAAATATCAGTAGCGGAAATTCGAATTCTATGAGTAGCAAGAGCAGGGACGCAATAAAGAGAACATTCAGTCCATTTATAACGAAACACAATGTCTTTCCACCAAACCCCCTTATCGACTTTCCCTTCCTTTGCAAAATCCACAACGAGATTTACCGCATTATGCGTGTCATTGCATCGCGTGTGTCTGTCTGTTTTTCTCACTTCCTTCATGCTTACGAAGTATTCTGGCATCTGTCTGAAAGCCTGAGATAAGCCAAATCTTTTGTCCCTCCCTGGACAACATTCCAATTATAAAGCTTTTGTGCGACGGATTCAGACAGATCATCCTATGAAAATACGACCCACGCGCCCCGGCACACGATTCTCGCTCTTGCTGTATCGCGGTGGGAGAGGCGAGTTTCCCCTGAGCTGTTGTTATTCCATGGCATCCTAATAGAATAATCCTCGGTGTTTATTCAAGGGGTCTTTTCGCCCTTACGGAATGGGGGATTTAGGTCGAGAATCGCCCGGGCTCGGCTTAATACACTTGCGTTTTGGGCAGGAAGTATGTGAAGTGACGGTAAATTCACTCGAATAATTTGTATCAGAAACGTCTAAGAGGTAAAAAGAATGGCGGGAAACAACGCAGTCTTTCGCCCTCATAGCCGAGTCGTTTCAGTCGTCGTGATGAGGGGAAGTTATACGACTTACGTGAAGATACAGCCTGTCTTACGAGTATTGAAGCTTTCCTGAGGTATGGTTGGGAAGGGATAGGAGGCAAGAATGGCGGAGAGTGTGGGGGGGGGGGGGGGGGGTGCTTTCCAATCAGTTTGTCTTCTCTCTTTCTGTTTGTCTGGCTATCTGTCTCTCTTTCTCTTTCTCTCTATTCTCTCTACCATTCCTACATTTTTTTTTTATCCTAGAACCCTGTCCCTCTTCCAATCCTCCTTCTTTCCCACTCTCCCGTCTCCCCTCTGCCCTCTTTCCCTGCTTCTCCATCTTCCCATCGTTCCCTCCCCTCTCTTTCCCTCCTCCCCTCCTCAACTCTTCTCTCTCTTCCACTCTCCCTCTTCCCCTCTTCCCAACTTGTCTTCCTCCCCT
>NC_061858.1:28025885-28030885 GCF_019202785.1 Penaeus chinensis
AAAAGAGGGCGGAGGGAAAAAGAGGAGAGTATGTAATGGATAGATGGAAGAGAATGCGGGGGGGGAAGCAGGTAGAGGAAAGGAGGGATAGGGTGTGTGGAGGTTAAGTAGAAGAGGGGATAGAGAGAGAAGGGGTGTAGAAGAAAGGGAATAGGAAGAGAGGTGAAGGAGAGAGAGGATAGGGGCGTGTGGAGGCTAAGAAGAGGGGATAGAGAGAGAGGGGGTGAAGAAGAAAGGGAATAGGTAGAGAGGAGGTGAAGGAGAGAGAGGGTAGGGGCGTGTGGAGGCTAAGAAGAGGGGATAGAGAGAGAGGGGGTGAAGAAGAAAGGGAATAGGTAGAGAGGAGGTGAAGGAGAGAGAGGGTAGGGGCGTGTGGAGGCTAAGAAGAGGGGATAAAGAGAGAGGGTGTGAAGAAGAAAGGGAATAGGTAGAGAGGAGGTGAAGGAGAGAAGGGATAGGGTTGCGTAGAGGTTAAGGAGAAGAGGGAATAGGGAGAGAGGGGGTAAAGGAGAGGGGGGGTTGGGGATAAGGGGGGGGGCGGGTTGAGGGAGGGTTTATTTACAGTGCAAACCCCGCGTGACGTCATCATCAATTCGCATGGATGGTCACTGCTTTTCTTGCGAGTCTCCCGTCGTGCAAAGATTTTATTTTCCTTTTTTGAGGGCGGGGCGGAGCAGAATCTTTTTTTTGTTTTTTTGTTTTTTTTAAATGGGATTCCTATAAGTCTTAAAAAACTGTTTTGTGGATCTGGGTGTTGTATTAAGGCATTTATTTCTGTATATCTAATTTAATGTGATGTTTATGACCGGGAAATCATGGTATTTAAACATTCGTAAAATTTTATCATGTATGTGTGTCTATCAATTCATTTAATTTTTCATTATCATTTCTCCATCATCGTTTTATGTGCATTGGCATTTTTAAAATCTATTGATATGCATATGAACGCATATTTATAGTAGATAAGAATGTGATCTGTTTAGAATGGTGTAGAGGAGAGGCTTCAAGACGCATGTATTATTGAATGAAAATATACATATATAGATTTATGTGTATATCTAGGATTATGTAGCCATGATATTAAGTTATCATTTCATTTTGTTACCTAATTCATATATAACCGTCCCTTTCATACAGACAAATGATGTTTTTTTTATGCTTGTCACTGTAATACATCTTTTTGTGTAGGTACACCGTGCTGGTGTTAATATTACTAGCGTATAAATGTGCATCTCTGAACACCGTGATTAAAAGTGTACATTTTATAATTGATAAGAGTAGATGAACGTGTTTACAGCACACGTGACACAATGTACGATATCTTTATTGTTATGCCATTCCTAAAAACACATTTCTGTCGTATTTTTAAATGGTAAGAGTATCGAGTAAGAATTGTTAAACTGTAGATATACGTGGCTAAGACTCCAGATTTGTACGGAATATTATAATAATGCGAATTAAACATACTGGACTTGACACACAGGGAACAATGGTGGAGAAAGTGCACGCCGCAGACACGCTCACAGGAACAAACCGCGAAATATTTTCTCTCTGTGAACGATACAGTCGCCTCGGAGGACAGGCAAGGCTCCCGGAAGGTAAACAGGCGGCGTCAAACACCACAGGACACAATAATAGGCGAGAAAATCGTCGAGAGAGGACACTAGGGTGGGTAAAGGAGGGTGGGGGGGGGGTAAGGGACAGTGGTTGTAAGAGTGAGGCAAGGAGGGGTTGGGGGGGAGGGGCAGACGTGGGGGAGGGAGGGAGAGAGAGAGATAGCGAGAGAAAGAGAGAGAGAGAGAGAGAGAGAGAGAGAGAGAGAGAGAGAGAGAGAGAGAGAGAGAGAGAGAGAGAGAGAGAGAGAGAGAGAGAGAGAGGAGGCGTGAGGGAGGTACCACGACCTCTCCAGCACGACCTCTCACCCACCGGAAGGCCCTCCCCCTCGCCTCTCCACGTCACGACAGCGGGACGGGAAGTGACGTATTGCCTCGCTGGAGGAGCCACTAGCCGCCTCCTCTCGGGGACTAAGCTAGCCAATCACGAGCGGCCTTCCAACGCCCTCTCATCCGGGACCCTCGAGATCAGCTAGCCAATCAGGCACGTCGATCCAGGCTCATTTTGGCTCAAGTGGGTTCGAGGTGAAAAAGCTCATATCGTGGCGGGCTGGAGGCGGGAAAGGGAAGGGAAATCTATTTGTACTCTTGTCTAATTGACGGATGGGCACATAGGCTCTTCTGGAACCTACATTTTGTATTGCGATATTTGTATTTACATTTGAAGCTTAAATTTAAAAAAGCAAGTGTCACTGTTACAAATAATTCGACACGCATCCATGCTGATGATTTCTTATAGCGTTAATTACTTTTAGAATTAACTTATATAACATTCGTTAGCAATAATAACGAAGCTATATTCGTGAGTTAAAGTAATGTCTTTTTAACATTTCCAATTCGTCTTTATTTCAAAATGAGTCTAGAATGATATATTAGTACGAACGAATATAAAAAATATAAGAAAAATAAGATTATAATAATATAAACATTCATAATATTGATAAACATTATTTTATGCTATTACTAAATATGTTGATAGTAATTCTCATATAAATGTTCTTTCGTTATCATTATTTTCAGTAGTAGCAGTTTTATCGTCATTATTGTCATTATTGTTATTATTATCATTATTATCATTATTATTATTATTATCATTATTATTATTATTATTATTATTATTATTATTATTATTATTATTATTATTATTATTATTATCATCATTATTATTATTATTATCATTATTTTCATCATTAGTAGTAGCATTACTAGTAGTAGTATCATTATCATTATTGTATCATAATTATAATCATTATCACTATTTTTAGTATTAGTAGTAGCATTACTAGTAGTAGTATCATTATTATTATTGTATTATAATTATTATTATTATCATTATTATTATGATGATTATTATTCTGATCATTCTTATTATTATCATCATAGTAATCATCATCATTATTATCATTATTATTATCAGTATTCTTAACTTCATCATTATAATAATGATAATAATAATAATAGTGACATTATAATTACTATCATTATCATTATAATCTTTCTTACTATAATGATAGCAATAATGATAATAATAATTATTATTATTATTGTTATGATAATAATAATAATAAAAACTAATGATAATATTAATAATGATAACAATAATAATAATAATGATGATAATAATAATAATAATAATGATAATAATGATAATGATAATAATAATAATGATAATGATGATAATGATAATAATGATAATAATAACAATGATAATAATAAAAATAATAATGATAATAATAATGATAGTAATGATCATAATAACAACAATGATAATAATTATGATGATAACAATAATAATAATAATGATTATAATAATAATAGTGATAATAATAATAATAACAATAATGATAATAATAATAATGAAAATAATAATAATTATTATTGCTTTAACTATGATTAGGATAATGATTATGATAATAATAATAATCATAATGATCATAATAATGATAATAATAATAATTGTTATTATTACTTTATCCATCTATTTTATTATTGTTGTTATCATTACTATCATTATCATCATTATTGTCATTGTCATTGTTATTGTTTTCCGTCTTCTTCTTCGTCTTCTTCTTCTTCTTGTTATTATTATTATCATTATCACTCTTTATATAATTAATTTTATTATTATTATTATTATCAACATTAAAAATAATATAATAATAATGATAATAATAATAAAATTATTATTATTATCATCATTATTATTATGATTATTATCATTATTATTGTTATTATTGTTATTATTGTTATTATCATTATTATCATTAATATAATTGATATTCTTCTTATTATTCTTATTATATTTCTCATCATTATCTTTATTTTCATTGTTATTATTCTTATCATTATCATAATTATTATAATTATTAATATCATTATCATCATCATTATTATTATCGTCATGATAATCATGATGATAATTATGAAAATCATCAATATCATTATTATTTTTCTAACAGTGGTAATGATAATAATGATAATAATGACAATTATTATTGTTATAATAATAATACTGATACTTATTGTTGTTGTAATAATAATGATGATAATGATAATAATGAAAATAATAATAATAATAATTAATATTATTATTGTTATCATTACAATTATTATTCTTATTATGATTGTTATTATTACAATTTTCATCATCATCATAATCATCAGCATCATTATTATTATTATCATTATTATTAATATTAATATTATCCTTATTATTATCATTATTATTATTATTATTATTATTATTATTATTATTATTATTATTATTATTATTATTATTATCATTATCATCATCATTATTATTATTACTATTATTATTATTATTATTATTATCATTACCATTATTATTGTTATTATCATTATCATTATTATCATTATTGTTATTATTTGTTGTATCATTATTATTATAATTATCACTATTATTACTAACATTATCATTATTATTATCATCATCATCATTATTATTATTATTATTATTATTATTATTATTTTTATTATTATTATGATTATTATTATTATTATTGTTATTATTATTGTTATTATTTTCATTATTATTATTATCATTATAGTTATTGTCATTATCATTACTGTTATTGTTATCATCATTATTATTATCGGCCTCATTTTTACTATTATTATCATTATTGCTTTTATTATCATTGTTATTATTATTATCGTCATTATTATTATTACTATTATTTTCATTATTGTCATTAATAATAATAATAATGATAATAATAACAACAATAATGATAATGATAATAATGATGATAATAATAATGATAATAATAATAATAATAATGATAATAATAATAATAATGATAATAATAATGATAATAATAATGATAATAATAATAATAATAATAATAATAATAATAATAATAATAA
>NC_061858.1:28035885-28038385 GCF_019202785.1 Penaeus chinensis
TTTCGCTCTACCTCATTCTCCCACTCTCCAATCTTCCTTGAATTTACCTCTCCCCTCTCACTTAAAGCCCTTTATCTGGTCCCTCCCTCTCCCCTCCTTCTTAAATTCCCCCAACTTATTGTCTCTTCTCTTCCTTTCCCCTTTCCTATCCCTTTTTCCTTTTTAAGTCCCCTCTGTTTCCCCTCTTCCCATCTCCTCTCTCTCTTCAATTCCCCTCTATTTCCCCTCTTCCCATCTCCTTTCTCTCTTCAATTCCCCTCTATTTCCCCTCTTCCCATCTCCTCTCTCTCTTCAATTCCCCTCTATTCCCCCTCTTCCCATCTCCTTTCTCTCTTCAATTCCCCTCTATTTCCCCTCTTCCCATCTCCTTTCTCTCTTCAATTCCCCTCTATTTCCCCTCTTCCCATCTCCTTTCTCTCTTCAATTCCCCTCTATTTCCCCTCTTCCCATCTCCTTTCTCTCTTCAATTCCCCTCTATTCCCCCTCTTCCCATCTCCTCTCTCTCTTCAATTCCCCTCTATTTCCCCTCTTCCCATCTCCTTTCTCTCTTCAATTCCCCTCTATTTCCCCTCTTCCCATCTCCTTTCTCTCTTCAATTCCCCTCTATTTCCCCTCTTCCCATCTCCTTTCTCTCTTCAATTCCCCTCTATTTCCCCTCTTCCCATCTCCTTTCTCTCTTCAATTCCCCTCTATTCCCCCTCTTCCCATCTCCTCTCTCTCTTCAATTCCCCTCTATTTCCCCTCTTCCCATCTCCTTTCTCTCTTCAATTCCCCTCTATTCCCCCTCTTCCCATCTCCTCTCTCTCTTCAATTCCCCTCTATTTCCCCTCTTCCCATCTCCTCTCTCTCTTCAATTCCCCTCTATTTCCCCTCTTCCCATCTCCTTTCTCTCTTCAATTCCCCTCTATTTCCCCTCTTCCCATCTCCTCTCTCTCTTCAATTCCCCTCTATTTCCCCTCTTCCCATCTCCTCTCTCTCTTCAATTCCCCTCTATTCCCCCTCTTCCCATCTCCTTTCTCTCTTCAATTCCCCTCTATTTCCCCTCTTCCCATCTCCTTTCTCTCTTCAATTCCCCTCTATTTCCCCTCTTCCATCTCCTTTCTCTCTTCAATTCCCCTCTATTTCCCCTCTTCCCATCTCCTTTCTCTCTTCAATTCCCCTCTATTTCCCCTCTTCCCATCTCCTTTCTCTCTTCAATTCCCCTCTATTTCCCCTCTTCCCATCTCCTCTCTCTCTTCAATTCCCCTCTATTTCCCCTCTTCCCATCTCCTTTCTCTCTTCAATTCCCCTCTATTTCCCCTCTTCCCATCTCCTCTCTCTCTTCAATTCCCTCTATTTCCCTCTTCCCATCTCCTCTCTCTCTTCAATTCCCCTCTATTTCCCCTATTCCCATCTCCTTTCTCTCTTCAATTCCCCTCTATTTCCCCTCTTCCATCTCCTTTCTCTCTTCAATTCCTCTCTATTTCCCCTCTTCCCATCTCCTCTCTCTCTTCAATTCCCCTCTATTCCCCCTCTTCCCATCTCCTTTCTCTCTTCAATTCCCCTCTATTTCCCCTCTTCCCATCTCCTTTCTCTCTTCAATTCCCCTCTATTTCCCCTCTTCCCATCTCCTTTCTCTCTTCAATTCCCCTCTATTTCCCCTCTTCCCATCTCCTCTCTCTCTTCAATTCCCCTCTATTTCCCCTCTTCCCATCTCCTTTCTCTCTTCAATTCCCCTCTATTTCCCCTCTTCCCATCTCCTCTCTCTCTTCAATTCCCCTCTATTTCCCCTCTTCCCATCTCCTCTCTCTCTTCAATTCCCCTCTATTCCCCCTCTTCCCATCTCCTTTCTCTCTTCAATTCCCCTCTATTTCCCCTCTTCCCATCTCCTTTCTCTCTTCAATTCCCCTCTATTTCCCCTCTTCCCATCTCCTTTCTCTCTTCAATTCCCCTCTATTTCCCCTCTTCCCATCTCCTTTCTCTCTTCAATTCCTCTCTATTTCCCCTCTTCCCATCTCCTCTCTCTCTTCAATTCCCCTCTATTCCCCCTCTTCCCATCTCCTTTCTCTCTTCAATTCCCCTCTATTTCCCCTCTTCCCATCTCCTTTCTCTCTTCAATTCCCCTCTATTTCCCCTCTTCCCATCTCCTTTCTCTCTTCAATTCCCCTCTATTTCCCCTCTTCCCATCTCCTCTCTCTCTTCAATTCCCCTCTATTTCCCCTCTTCCCATCTCCTTTCTCTCTTCAATTCCCTCTATTTCCCCTCTTCCCATCTCCTCTCTCTCTTCAATTCCCTCTATTTCCCCTCTTCCCATCTCCTCTCTCTCTTCAATTCCCCTCTATTTCCCCTCTTCCCATCTCCTTTCTCTCTTCAATTCCCCTCTATTCCCCTCTTCCCATCTCCTCTCTCTCTTCAATTCCCCTCTATTTCCCCTCTTCCCATCTCCTTTCTCTCTTCAATTCCCCTCTATTTCCCCTCTTCCCATCTCCTCTCTCTCTTCAATTCCCCTCTATTTCCCCTC
>NC_061858.1:28043385-28048385 GCF_019202785.1 Penaeus chinensis
TCTCTCTTCTCTTTTATTGCTTTTCCTGCCTTTCTCTCCTCGTATTTGCTGCTCTTTCTCCCTTCTCTCTCTTCTCTTTTCTTGCTTTTCCTGCCTTTCTTTCCTCGTACTTGCTTCTTCTCTCTTCGCTCTTTTCCTTTTCCCTTGTTGTTCCTTTCTTTCTCTCCTCTCCCATTCCTTGCTTCTAGATTCTTTCTCTCCTTTCGTCTCCCTTGCTTCTTCTTTCTTTATCTCTTCGTTTTTCTTGCTTCTCCTCTCTTCTCTTCTTCCTTGCTTCTGCCCCATTTCTTCCTTTCCATTTCTTCTCCCCTCTTTCCTTCATCTCCTCCTTCCTATCGTTATTGCTTCTCTTCTCTATCTTCCTTTGTCTTCTCCTTTATCTCTTTCTCGCTCCTCATTCTCTTCCTCTTCCCTCCCTCCCCTGTTACTCCCTTTTCTCTCTTCATCTTCCCTCCCTTATTGTCTTTTTCTGTCTCTCTCCTCTCCCTTTCTTTCCTTTCTATTTCTCTTTCCTCTTTTCCTTGCTTATTCTCTCTCTTTCTTCTCTGTTATTTCCCTTGCTGCTCTTCCTCCCTCTCTTTCCTTCTCCTCTCCCCTTCTTCCCTTGCTGCTTCTCTTCTTCCTACCCTTCCATATCTCTCTTCTTCCTATCTTCATTCATTACCTTGCTTTTCCTCTCTTTCTCTCCCCACCCTTCATTCCTTCTCCTCTGTTTCCCTCTCCTTCTCTTCCCTCCCTCGCTCCTCTCTTTCTCTCTCCCCCCTTCCCTTCTTTTCCTTCTCCTCTCCTCCTCTCTCCTCCCCCTCCCTTTATTCCATCTCCTTTGTTTCTCTCTCTTTCTCTTCCCTCCCTCGCTCCTCTCTTTCTCTCTCCTCCTCCTCCCTTCCTCTCTCCTCCTCTCACCCTGTCTCTTCACCCTGTCGCCCTGCTCTCACCCTTGGCAATAGCATTCTTTGTGCCGTTTATTATTATTTTCTTTTTGTTTCCTTTTCTGACGATTTTCTTTTGTTTTTCTGATCTATTCCATTTGTCTTTGTTTTTGTGTTTTTTTTCTTTCTATTATATTTCTTTGTTCTTGTTTCTCTTTACTCCTTATTTTGTCTCTCTTTACTCCTTCGTCCTTTCTTCTCTCTTTATGTCTCTCTGTTATCCTCTGCGATTCTCTCTTTTTTCTCTTCTTTCACTCCTTGCCCTTCCTCTCTCTTTCGCTTTCTACCCTATTTTCCCTCGGCGCTTTCCTCTTCTTCTCTCCTTGCTTGCCCTTTTCTTTTTTACCCTCTCATGCTCTCTTCCTTGTTCCTCTTCTTTTCTTCTTTATCACCCTCCATCTCTCTCCCCTCTTTCTTCCTTCTTACCTCCCTCCCTTCATTTCCTTTTCCCTACCCCTTTATCGACTTTGCTCTTTCCCCTTTATTCTCCTTCCTCGTTCCTCTCTCTTTCCCTTTATCACCCTGCTCCTCTCCCCTCTTCCATCCTTCCCTTCCTCCCTCCCTTCACTTCCCTTTCCCTCTCCCTTCACCGCCCTCCCTCCTTCCCCCTCCTCGCTCCCCTCACTTCCCCCTTCCCTTCCCTTTCCCTCTCCCTTTTTCCCCCTCCTCGCTCCCCTCACTTTCCCCTTCCCTTCCCTTTCCCTCTCCCTTTTTCCCCCTCCTCGCTCCCCTCACTTCCCCCTTCCCTTCCCTTTCCCTCTCCCTTCACCGCCCTCCCTCCTTCCCCTTCCTCGCTCCCCTCACTTCCCCCTTCCCTTCCCTTTCCCACTCCCTTCACCGCCCTCCCTCCTTCCCCCTCCTCGCTCCCCTCACTTTCCCCTTCCCTTCCTTTTCCCTCTCCCTTTTTCCCCCTCCTCGCTCCCCTCACTTCCCCCTTCCCTTCCCTTTCCCTCTCCCTTCTCCGCCCTCCCTCCTTCCCCTTCCTCGCTCCCCTCACTTCCCCCTTCCCTTCCCTTTCCCTCTCCCTTCACCGCCCTCCCTCCTTCCCCCTCCTCGCTCCCCTCACTTTCCCCTTCCCTTCCCTTTCCCTCTCCCTTTTTCCCCCTCCTCGCTCCCCTCACTTCCCCCTTCCCTTCCCTTTCCCTCTCCCTTCACCGCCCTCCCTCCTTCCCCTTCCTCGCTCCCCTCACTTTCCCCTTCCCTTCCCTTTCCCTCTCCCTTCACCGCCCTCCCTCCTTCCCCCTCCTCGCTCCCCTCACTTTCCCCTTCCCTTCCCTTTCCCTCTCCCTTTTTCCCCCTCCTCGCTCCCCTCACTTCCCCCTTCCCTTCCCTTTCCCTCTCCCTTCACCGCCCTCCCTCCTTCCCCTTCCTCGCTCCCCTCACTTTCCCCTTCCCTTCCCTTTCCCTCTCCCTTCATCGCCCTCCCTCCTTCCCCTTCCTCGCTCCCCTCACTTTCCCCGCCCTTTCCCTGGCGAACGGCGGCTGCTGATCTCTTTTGCGGTCACGTGATTTGAGGGGAAGCGAGGGAGAGAAACAATGGCGAGGGGGAGGAAGAGGGAGAAGGAGGGGAGAAGAAGAGGGAAGAAGAGGGGAAGAAGAGGAAGGAGGAGGAAGGGATAAAAGGAGGGGGAAGAGGAGGAAGAGGAGAGGGAGGGGGGAGAGGAGGAAGAGGAGGAAGGGAAGGAAGAAGCAAGAAAGGGGAGGAAAATGGACGAAGATGAGGAAGGGAGAGGAAGTGAAAGAAGGTGAAAGAAGGGGGAGAAGGAGGGGGAGAATAGGATGAAGAGGACGAAGGTAAAAGTGGAGGAAGAGGAGTGAGGAGGAAGATAAGAAAGAAAAGGGAAGAGAGGAGGAGGAAGAGGATGAGGAGACAGGGCGAGGAAAAGGGAGGAGGAAAAGGAGAAACGAAGAAGAGGAGGAAGAAGGAGAAGAAAGAGGAGGAAGATGAGAAAGAAAAGGAAGAAGAGGAAAATGAAGGAAGATGAAGGAAGAGAAGGAGGGAGGAGGAATGGGTGAAATGGGCAGAAAGATGAAGAAGAGCGAGGGAGAGAGAGGATGAAGAGAAATGAGGACGAAGGGGAGGAATGGGATAAAATAAGAGGAGAAGGAGGAAGGAGGAGGGGGAGGTGGAGGAACGATAAGGGAGAGGAGAAAGGAGAAGGAAAAGGAAGAAGGCAGGGCGGAAAAATGAATTTAGAGGGAAGAGGACGTGGAGGGAAAAGACGAACAATAAAAGCAGGAGGAGGAGGAGGAGGTGATGAAAGAAGGGGGAGAGAAAAAAGGGAAAACAGGTTCTAAGGGGAGGAAAAAAAAAAAGGAAAGGAGGATTAAAGAGAGCACAAAAATATAAAAGGAACAGAGAAGATGTAGACATAGCGTACAAGAAGGAATGAGAAATAGGAGAAATGAAAGAAGCGAAAGAGGAAAAACAAAGAAAAAAGAGACAGAGGATCAGACCACGACGACGAAAGCAGAGAAAGAAAAGGAAAAACGTGTCAAGAAAGAGAAAAAAAGAGAGAAAAAATAAAAATAAAAAAAATAAAAAAAATGAAAGAAAAGTAAAGAACAGAGAAGAAGAAAGAAAGAAAAGAAAAAAAAAGAAAAAAAAAAGAAAAGAAAAGAAAAAAGAAAGAAAGAAAATAGAAAAAAGAAAGAAAAAGAACAAGAAGATGAAGAAAGAAGAAAGAGAAAGAGAGAGAGAGAGAGAGAGAGAGAGAGAGAGAGAGAGAGAGAGAGAGAGAGAGAGAGAGAGAGAGAGAGAGAGAGAGAGAAAGAGAGAGAAAGAGAATATATATATATATATATATAAATATATATATCATCTTTTTGTGTGTGCATGTGTATAAGCGTGAATATACTTTCCTTCTGTCTCTCTGTCTTGCTTCTAAATCCTCTACTGATATTTATCTAACGTCTTAAAACGCCTCATGACAACCTTATATCTCAGAATGTTTTCATGACAGTCATATTTTTTTTCTCTCTCGTTCTTTCCGCGAGATATTTATAAGTGTTATCATTGTCAGGGTGTAAAGAGGGATAAAGCTATGGATAATTATCATAATAATAGTAATTTCTATAGTAGTAGTGGGAATGCTAATTATGATACCATTGATGATAATGATATGAGGATTATTATAACTGTAATGGTGATGATAATACTAACATAATAATGATGGTAATGACAATATTAATAGGTATTGATAACAACAATAATGGTAGTAATCATGATAATAGTAATATCTAGTAACAATGAGAATGGCAACGATAATAATCATGATAATAACAAGGATTATGATGATAATGATAATAGTCAAAATAGCAATAAAGACAGTAATGATAATCGTAATGATGATGATGATGATGATGATTATAATAATGATGATAACAATGATAATAATAACGATGATAATAATAACGAGGATAATAATAACAATGACAGTAATACTGATAATAATAATAATAAAGAAGACGATGATGATGGTGGATTATTTCAAAGATAATTCAAACAATAAAACACTGATAATGGCGATGGGTATCATAATAATAGAAATATTATGAGTACAGTAAACAGATACTGATCGTGACAATAAAAATCTAACATAAGAAATAACGACCATTAGGATATACACATGTATGTAAATTAGTATCAGCCGGTCGCACGTATTTAACTGTAAATCGTCCGACACTTCTGCTAATACTGACGACATCTTGGCGCATTTAATCAAACAGTCGTATCAGATTTTAAACTATTTAATGGAGATTAATGGGTAATGATAATTAATCCTTTTAATTCCAACACAATTAATGCAATCTGCCCGTTAGTATCTTCTCTTAGAAACGGGATAGAAATAATTATCTATCTATCTATCTATCTATCTATTTTTCTATCTATCTATCTATCTAAATATATATATATATGTAGAGAGAGAGAGAGAGAGAGAGAGAGAGAGAGAGAGAGAGAGAGAGAGAGAGAGAGAGAGAGAGAGAGAGAGAGAGAGAGAGAGAGAGAGAGAGAGAGAGAGAGAGAGATATTTAGAGAGAGAGAGCAAGGCAGAGACAGAGAAAGAGACA
>NC_061858.1:28060885-28063611 GCF_019202785.1 Penaeus chinensis
ATGATGATTATTGCTAATGATGGTGGTAATGGTGATTGTCATTACTATTATTATTATATCATTATTGTTGTTATTATTTTCGTTTTTTATTATTTTTATCACCATTATTGTCATTTTTTTAATGATAATAATAATAATAATAATAATAATAATAATAATGATAATAACAATAATAATGATAATTATAATAACAGTAACAGTAATTATCATTATTATCATTATTATCATCATCATTACTATCATCATCATCATCATTGTTATCATTTTTATTACTATCATTATGACTATCGTAATCATCATCATTATTAGTGTCATTATCATCATTATCAATATCATCATAATTTTGTTGTGGTAATCATTATCATCATGTCCATCTTCATCGTCATCATTACCGTTATCTTTTAGCTTTATTACTTTCACAACAACATCATCGTGATTATTCTTATCACTATTATTATTTTCACCATTTCTGTTATCAAAAACATTTTAGACATAATTTCTTTTTATTACCATCATTTTCATTGTAACCATATTTTTCAAGATATCTGAAAACGACATGAAGATAGAAAAACATATATATATATATATATATATATATATATATATATATATATATATGAACAAGTAGATAGATAGACAAGTATATATATACACACATATATATATGTATATATTCATTATATATTATATATGTACTATATATTACACACACACACACACACACACACACACACACACACACACACACACACACACACACATATATATATATATATATATACATATATATATATATATATATATATATATATATATATATATATATATATATATATATATATATAGCCAAACCAGTAGATAGACCAATATATAAAGAGAAACAATACAAATGCATAGACGGACAGACAGACACAGGTAGACAGATAGATAGACAGACAAATGGACAGATAAATCAACAGACAAACAGATAGGCATAAAGAGATTGCAGACATAAATAGACGGATACATAGACAGGCAGACAGATATATAGATGAACAGATAGATAAATAGATAGATAAATTAATATATAAATAAACAGATTAGGAAAGGGACAAACAGATAGGTAAATTAATGCGTAAGGAAACAGACAAACACAGACAGATGGATAGACAGATAGATAGATAGACAAAGAGATAGAAAACAGATAAACAGGCAGATAAATAGACAGACAAACAAACAGATAGATAGAAAGACAACAGATAAACAGGAAGACAGAATAGATAGATAACAGATAGACAGACAAATAGTTAGTCAACAGACAGACAGACAGACAGACGGACAGACAGACAGACAGACAGACAGACAGACAGATAGACAAATAGATAGACAACAGACAGACAGACAGACAGGCAGACAGACAGACAGACAGACAAATAGATAGACAGACAGATAGACAAATAGATAGATAGACATACAGACAGACAGACAGACAAATAGATAGATAGACACACTTCCTATCGAGTTTCTCCGCATCTCCCTCGGGGGAAAAAAGCGTTCCGAGCGTGCAAGATGCCAAGAGCAGATAGCCAAGGCCGCTCCGTTAATGTGGGAAAGTGATCACAGCGCCTTCCAAGTCCCTCTTGCTCGCTCCATGCGGCCTCCAGGAAGCGTTTTTCTCGCTGATTATCTCTGGCGCTGTGGGTTTTTTTGTTTTTTTTTGTTTTTTTTGAGAGAGAGGGAGGGAGAGAGGGGGAGGGAGGGGGAGGGGAAGGAGGGGGAGAGAGAGAGGGAGGGAAGGAGGGAGAGGGAGGAGGAGGGAAGGAGGGAGAGGGAGGGAGGGAGGGAGAGATAGATAGATAGATAGATAGATAGATAGATAGATAGAGAGAGAGAGAGAGAGAGAGAGAGAGAGAGAGAGAGAGAGAGAGAGAGAGAGAGGGGGAGGGAAGGAGGGAGGGAGGGAGGGAGGGAGAGAGGGAGATAGGAAGGGAGGGAGGGAGGGAGGGAGGAAGAGAGAGAGGAGAGAGAGAGAGAGAGAGAGAGAGAGAGAGAGAGAGAGAGAGAGAGAGAGGAGGAGGGAAGGAGGGAGAGGGAGGGAGGGAGGGAGAGATAGATAGATAGATAGATAGATAGATAGATAGAGAGAGAGAGAGAGAGAGAGAGAGAGAGAGAGAGCGAGAGAGAGAGAGAGAGAGAGGGGGTGTTTAGGTGAGGTTGGGGGTGGGAGGGGTGGTGTCTGCTGCTATGGGGGAAGGGGGGAGGAGGGAATGGAGAGGGGGGAGGGTTAAATGGAGGTTGTAGGTTGTGGGGGAGAGGGAGGGAGGGAGAGGAGGAGGTTATGATGGGGTGGGGGTTTGGGGTTGGGGGCGGGGGAGGGAGAATGGGAGTTAACAAAGGGGTTGGTGGAGGGGGGTTGGGGAAGAGAGTGGGGAGGAGGTTGGGGAGGAAGTTGAGGAGGAAGGATTGTTGGAGGAATATGATTGTTGGAGGAAGGATTGTTGGAGGAAGAATTGTTGGAGCTAGGACGTTAGAGGAAGGATTGTTGGAGGAAGATTTGTCGGAGAAAGGACTGTTGGAGGAAGTATTGTTGGAGGATTGAAGGAAGTGGTCAAGGGTAAGGTTACAGATAAGTCGCGAAAGGGAAGAGGGAAGGAGGAGATTCAAAGAAGGAAGAGAGGCAGTGACAGTTGATAGAGCTCCACGACTTGTGCTTCTTTTTATACGCATCCCTTTTTTTACTCCCTTTG
>NC_061858.1:28063711-28070690 GCF_019202785.1 Penaeus chinensis
ACACATACACATACACATACACATACACATACACACTGACACAGCATACACATATACCAACACATACCAATACACTACACATACACATACACATACTCATACATACATACATACATACATACATACCATACACATAACATTCATACAATCATACATTCATACCTTCATCACATACATTACATACATACATACATACATACATACATACATACATACATAACATACATACATCATCACTACATACTAACATACATTTATCACCACATAGCACATACAGTTTGCAGACCCACCTTGGGCTTATACTCACTGCATAAGGTCTCTTGTGGTTTTGAATATATTACATAATGAACCGCTCGGTGTACTCTTGAAACAAGGTTATACGTACGTTGCGTGACAAATTTAGTTTCAGTGGCCCCCGTTTGCTCGCGGGCTTTAGGCCAACTGCCTACTATGCCTATTAGTAAATCCGGTGTGTGTGTGTGTGTGTGTGTGTGTGTGTGTGTGTGTGTGTGTGTGTGTGTGTGTGTGTGTGTGTGTGTGTGTGTGTGTGTGTGTGTGTGTGTGTGTGTGTGTGTGTGTGTGTGTGTGTGTGTGTGTGTGTGTGTGTGTTCGTGTGCGTTTGCGTGTGCGTGTGTGTGAGTGTGTGTGTGCGCGCGTGCGTGTGTGTTTTATATACTGTATATAGCGTTTGAGAATAGTGAAGAACATGAGTTTCTCGAGTAAACGCTGTACTTCGCCAATATAGTTTTTACTCTCCGTTTTCTGTAACGTGTGGCCTCAGTATAGAAAACGGGATAGCCGAGCTTGCGACCCGCTCTTTTCTCTCGCTGCTGCACCTGCTTCCAAATGGCCTTTTGATGTTTCTCTTGATCCAAACTGTCTTTTAGAAAATCAAACTGAAATGAATTTGCCATTATTGTAGAAGTAAAGAACTTATAGTTCACTTTTAACCTATGATACCCTGATTGCGAGGGGAAAAAAGTGCTACATCACGGCCAACTGTTGCGATGTAAAATTTCCTTTGAAAATAAAACAACCCTGAAAACGAATAAACAAGATAATGAAATCAAAAATAAAGCGCACAGACCTCGTTTATTTACCTCACCAAGAGAACCATAACAAGACGAGTTGAAGGGCGTGAAGATGTCAACGAGTTGATTCTTGCAGGAAAGACGAAGTGAGAGAGGGAGGGAAGGGGGGGGAAGGAGAGGGAGAGAGAGAGAGGGGGAGGGAGGGAGGGAGGGAGGGAGGGAGGGAGAGGGATAGGGAGAGAGAGAGAGAGAGAGAGAGAGAGAGAGAGAGAGAGAGAGAGAGAGAGAGAGAGAGAGAGAGAGAGAGAGAGAGAGAGAGAGAGAGAGAGATGGGGGGAGGGAGGAAGGGAGGAAGAAAGGAAGGAAGGAAGGAAGGAAGGAAGGAGAGAGAGAGAGAGAGAGAGAGAGAGAGAGAGAGAGAGAGAGAGAGAGAGAGAGAGAGAGAGAGAGACAGAGACAGAGACAGAGACAGAGACAGAGAGAGAGAGAGAGAGAGAGAGAGAGAGAGAGAGAGAGAGAGAGAGCGAGCGAGCGAGCGAGAGACAGAGGGAGAGAGGAGGGAGGGAGGGGGGAGGGAAGGCGAGCAAGCCCGGCCACGTGCAACGCCTGCAGTGTTGTCTTGGCTTGCACGCTTGGTCATTAGACAGAGAAAATCATGAAACAACCTCGGCTCCATTTTTCCTTTCTTATTTCATTACCCGGAGAGGTCTTGTAAAACGGAGAAAAGAGAAAAGGAAATCAGAGAGAAAAACAGACATCTGTTTACTTATAATGTGTGTTTGTATTTTTTCCACAGTGAAATTAGATTGTAAAACACACTTTTAACTAGGACGGACGAGCAATAAATCGAGAGAGTCGTTCTCGTGTCGTATCCAACCCGACATTAACTGAGTCGTGGGTGAACCTGGGCGAGACGAGAATCAGTGAGAAAAGGAGTGAATTTTCCTTTTGGGAAAAAACAAACAATTTTTTTCTCCTTTTTTCCCTCAGCCTTCAACCCAAGCCTGGTTTAATTTTCCTCGTTTTTTTTTATTTATTTTTTCTCCTATTTATATATCCCCATAACCTTCTTATACGAGTTTCCTTCAGTCTCTCTTTTTTACATATCCGTTTTCTTTCCCCCGTGCATTATTCCCGCTCCTCACGTTTATATATTTACACACACTACCACCGCTAGGCCAGACCCCTCCCCCCTCTCCTCCCCCTAACCCCTACCCCAACCCCCAACTCCTCCGCCTCTTATTCATTCCTCCCCCACCTTTTCGCATTCCTTCTCTATCTCCTCTTCCTTCCCGTCTATTCTTCTTCCCCCTTTCTCCTCTCTGTGCTCCTCCTCCGTCTCCTCCTCACAGACATACCTGAAGATCCTCCTCCAGATTTCGCATTCTTTACTAATGATAACCTTCTTATCCCACTTCGTCTAGAGTTTCGTCTCCGTCTCTCATTTTATTTTACTCGTCTCTCTCTCTCTCTATCTATCTATCTATCTATCTATCTATCTTTCTTTCTCTCTCTCTTTCTCTCTTTCTTTCACTCTCTCTCTCTCTCTCTCTCTCTCTCTCTCTCTCTCTCTCTCTCTCTCTCTCTCTCTCTCTCTCTCTCTCTCTCTCTCTCTCTCTCTCTCTCTCTCTCTCTCTCTCTCTCTCTCTCTCTCTCTCTCTCGCTCTCTCTCTCTCTCTCTCACCCCCCCCCCCCCCCCCGTGTCCTTCACCCCTCGCTTTTCCCTTGTTTGTAACCTAGACTGTCTCTCAAGTTTTTCCTCCATGCTAAGAGTGCCAATAGCAACAGCTGTTGTTGTTAGAGTGAATCGCTTTATTAAGTTTTTTTTTTTTTTTATTGAATAGAGTGATATTTTGATTTTTTTATGTCCCCTGTTTTTCATTCATTTTATCTGTCGTCCGTTTTGGATTATCGAGGATTTTAAAAGACTGTCAATCTCCGTTTGGCTAATAGTTATTGTTCCTATTCCTGAACTGACCCGTTTTTCTATACCTTTCTCTTTTCTATTCGTTCCTTTTTTTCTCTCTCCGTTTCTCTCCTTTCTTTGTATCTTTTCTTTTCATTTTCTTTCTTCCTTCATTTACTAATCCACTTGCTTCGACCTCATTAGAAAAACGCTTGGGCCCCTCCCTTCCCCGCCTCTCGACTTTAACGTCCTCCTCTCCTCCTCCCCCCCCTCCTCCCCCTTAGGTTCCTTGGGTACTACACACACACACACACACACAACAGACTCTCTTCCTCCGTCTTTTCATCCCCCTCTAACCCTCCCTCCCCCCCAGTTCATACTCTCCCAGTCTTCCTCTTCACCCCCGCCCCCTCTCTTTCCTCCCGCGTTCCTCCCCCACGCCCCTACCTCCTTCCCCCGGCGTTCTCCACCACCCGCGCCCGTGGTGGAGACGGAGGTGTTGGCCAGCGGTTGGCCATGTACCGCCTGAGCAGCCTCCGCCGCCAGCTGGACAACGTAACCCGCCAGTATCCCCGGAGAGAGCGAGAGAAACCCATGGGTCAGGAGCTGAGCGCTTTACCCCGGGTGTTCCGGCCCGTGCAGGAGGAGCCCGCCGAAGCCCCCGTGCGGTCGGAGGAGCCGTGGGGCGCAGCATCTGCGGAGGAGCAGCAGCTCAAGAGCTACGCCAGCCGCACCGGCCGCTTCGTCCACGCCGCCGCCAAACATGACAGAAATGATTCGGGTTACGAGAGTTCAGGTGAGTTCGGTGGGCGTGGGGATGTGTGGGGGAGGGGGGCGGTCTTGGGGTGAGCTGCGGGCGGGGGGGGTAGTTTGTTTATGTGCGAGCAGGTGTGTTTGTTTGTGCTTTTGTAGTGGCGGGGGAGGGTGCGTGTGATGAACGAGGGAGGTGTTGCAAGCCCGTCAGAGGAACATCGGATGTTTCCAAGTATAGCGACGTCTTTGAGCTGAAGCATGACATCACACAGCCCCTTTTTCTGGCTTATTCTCGGCCATTAATTCTCGTTGCGCGTGACACGTCGTGAACGGGGCGGTTTGTCCAAATATTCCTCCCTCGCCTCCGCCTCAGAGCTTCGTAGAGCGTGACTGCATGTGTTCAAGTAAATGAGTTCATTAGTTTGAATTAAAAGTGTGACCAAATTTATTTTAGTTTACATTGAGAGTTGTGTGTATTTCTAATGAGCGTGGCAAGATTTATTGCATGATCAGATAATCGGCATGAATTATTTGGGTTGTGAATAACAATTGTTTGGCACTCTAATGTCATGTTTTGATCTCCTTTGTCGGTATGACATCTCCTGTACACATGCATATATATTCACACACACACGCACACATAAACGCTCACGCACACACACACACACTCACACACACACACACGCACACACACACACACACAGGTACACACGCACACGCACACGCACACGTACACGCTACACGCACACGCACACGCACACGCACACGCATACACACACACGCACACACACACCAAACACACACACACACACACACACACACACACACACACACACACACACACACACACACACACACACACACACACACACACACACACACAAGAGCGCGCGCACATCCATGTGTGTATGTGTCTGTGCAGTATTTGTATAAGTATGCACGATCTTCCAGACTCTTCCACTTCCTTCAATATATTAACCCTTGTTGAAAGAGCCTTGTCACGGGAGATATGCAGCGCCTTAAGAACACAGACGACCACCGCCTTCAAAAAGCAGAGACGGCTGCGATCTGATGATGTTGGTGACATGAAAACAAACAGTGCTTTGACAGCGGAGTTCGGTGAAAATGGATATAGCGTTTGAAGCGACCGTCACAGTTTGCAGTTTACATAGTGGATTGTCTAAGGCGGCGAGAGAGAGAGAGAGAGAGAGAGAGAGAGAGAGAGAGAGAGAGAGAGAGAGAGAGAGAGAGAGAGAGAGAGAGAGAGAGAGAGGGAGAGAGGAAGACGAGCAGAAATGAGAAAGGAGAGTGCCAAGACGAAAACTAAGTATCGTGGAAAAGATGGCACCAAGGATACAGCAAAGCACAGCGCCGCGGGAAAAAATAAACGCAATCGTCCCCCTCGAGAACATTCCTGTGACTATAGAAACGACCTGAATTAGAAGCGAAGCGGCCGCTCATCGCCGGGGCCTCCATTCAACGCGTTATTCTGACTGCGAGAATGTATCACCATTGTTAAAGCGATACTTGGGGCTAACTGGACATCACGGCCGAGAACCAGTGCCAATCTAACAGTGCCAAAGGAATTGAACTCAGTGCCAGCTTGATGATGAAGTTTGCATTCTGGGCGAAGGTGACAGGATTGGGCCAGGGTTAAGTGACAAAGTGGCATTGCCAGCAAGTGTTAATTTGCAAATAATATGTCCTGATGCAGGAATTCGCGTTGTCAACGTCAGCGAAAAAAAAAAAAAAATGTGTTCTGGGGGGGGGGGGGTTTGGTTTGCGAAGTTCTAGCTTCGCCCGGGCCTTCTAGTTATGGCCCGGCCTGAAGAGCCAACGATTTTGCTTTCTTCCCCCTGTTCATCATTGTTTTTTCATCTCCTATTCCTCCTCTTTCTCTTTCTTCTCCATCCCCTCTTCTCCTCCTTTTGTCCCACCTCTTCCTCTTCCTTCTCCTCTTTCTCATTCTCCCTCTCTAACCTTTATCTGTGTTATCTCCTACTCCTTTCATCCTTCCCCTTTGCTTCTTCAGCTCCCGTCCCATAACTTCTATCTTTACTCCCCCCTCTCCTTGTACTGCATTTTCCCTCCATCTCTTTCTTTTCTCCTCCATCTTCCTTTTCCCTATCTTTATCTCTCCTTCTGCTCCTTCGTCGTCATCTCCCCCCCCCCCCCATTTCCTCTTCTTTCTCATTTCTGTCTTTTCCTTTCGCGCCCATTTGCAGGAGGCGAACGGACACGCCCGAATCTATGCCTGGGTGACGTACAGCCTCATTTGTTTGTGTTAATTAAAGCAATTGCAGAAACAAGTGCTTGATGTACTTGCTTTGCCGAGCGACGGTGCAACAAACAGCGTGACAAAGAATGGCATCAAAGTGAATGTTTAAATGTAGTGCCACCTTGCACTTCGCAGGCAGTGTTGCCACTAGGTGTGGTTGATGACACAATTGTAATAACTGTTAAATGGGATATGATAAATGGAGAGAGAGAGAGAGAGAGAGAGAGAGAGAGAGAGAGAGAGAGAGAGAGAGAGAGAGAGAGAGAGAGAGAGAGAGAGAGAGAGAGAGAGAGAGAGAGAGAAATGTTTACTTTGGCGGAGAGGCTTTATGCCAGTTTTTTCTCTTTTTTTTTTTTTTTTTCCTTTTTTGTGAATTTATCTATAATCATTCTTAGTTTTGGAGGTGGAACTATTTGTGCTACCGCCCTGTGTTCTAAGATGCAAGGGATTTTATCAACAGTGCAAGTTGGTGTTAGCTGGAAGTACTGAGAGTCTCAAACGTACCAGCAGCACCAGTCGGAAGCATCGCCAGTACCATCAGTGACAGTTCCAATGCCAACAGTGCCAGCCGGAAGTACGAACAATGCCAAAAATGATATCCGGAAGTGTCAACGGTGACATTCGGAAGTGTCAACAGTGACAATCAGATGTGCCAACAGTACCAGTTAGAACTATCAACACTCATTCGGAAATACGTATAGTACAAACAGTGCCAGTCGAGAAAACCAATACTTCCATTTGGAAATACCAACAGAACCAGAAGTGTCAGTCGGAAGTACGGACCATCAGTGCCAATAGTAACAGTGCTAATGAGAAATACCAGCCAACAGTACCAACAGTGCCCGAAATAAATGACAGCCTTTACAAGTACCGACTTTTTGACACAGAAGCGAGGAAGTGGCCCTAATGACTCTCCTAATGATCTTTAGCACGGGGTGTGATTAAGTGTCATCGGAGAGAGTAATGATTTCTAAGCATCGCAATTACGGAGCCTATTGAGGGAGGGAAATG
>NC_061858.1:28070790-28075790 GCF_019202785.1 Penaeus chinensis
ACCGAGGGGGAAACCTTCCCCTGCCTCGGGTGGCAGTTCTCACCAAAGACTACAAAACGCATTCACCTTCAAATGTCACGATGAATAAATTATGGGTGTGATAACATGAGGGATATCCCGAGAGGAGGATGAATATTTCAAGCAGGATTCATTGATTCCGTTTAAGTTTTGAGTTTGGGCGGCGTTCAAAAGGGGGTGGTGGGGGGTGGAAGACTTGAGTGAGTGGGGGTTGGGGGAGGGGGAAAGAGAAAGAGGGAGGGAGGGGGGGGGGGGGGGGAAGGGAAAAGGGGGGGGAAAGAGGGAAGGGAAGGGGGAGGGAAAGGGGGGGGGGAGGGGGGGGAGAGGGAGGGGGGGAAAGAGAAGAGGAAAGAGGGAGAGGGGGGGAGAGAGAGAGTGGAGAGAGGAGGAGAGGGGAGAGAGAGAGGAGGAGAGGAGAGAGAGAAAAAAAGAAAAAAAGGGAAAAGAAAAGGAAAAGGGGAAAAAAGAAAAGAAATTTAAAAGGAAAAAGAAAGAAAAGAAAGAAAAAAGAAAGAAAAAAGGAAAGAGAGAGAGAAAAAGGAAAAGGGAAAAGAGAGAGAAGGAAGAATCGGGGAAAGAAAGGAAAAGAGACTACAACCCTCTGGCAATTTTACGCCCTCCCCCTCCCTCGGTCCAAAAAATTTCTTCGCATACAGCAGGTCGTTCCCCACTACTTTTACGACTCTCGACCAATATTCTTCAAAGGTTTCACATCGCGACCCAGTTTGGTTTCAAGTATAACACTCCCGACCCTACTGAACATTTTTTTAAAATGTCAGGGGTTTGTTCTGTCCATCTTCACCAGGCACTTAACACATTCAGTGTCTAGCCTATTCTATACATTCAACCTTATAGGCATTATATATTCATCTACTATTATTCTACTCCTATTTACATTGGAGAATCTCGTTCCAGACTCGTGATTTCCCAACCAGGGATCCACCGAGGTAAATATCAGTGGTCCGTAAACGAAGCTAATCTTTTAAAAAGACGATAAGATTTACTTTCGAGATCCGAAGCTCCGGGTTAAATGTTAATTGATTATAAAGTTTAGCGCTAAAAAATAAACTCTCAGCAAATTCTTTACTATATTGTCATTTACATGCATGTTATTAAATTACTGCGTGAAATTTGAAGAAAAAAATGTTGCTACTACAACTACAACTGCAGCTGCAGATTCTGGGGGACATTTACTTAAATTCAGAAAACGTGTTAAATAACATCGACTTTACACGGGAAAATTTTTAAATTCCTTTCCCTCCATTACGCGGGTCTACAGGCCTATCGCACTCGGCTTAAACCCCGTTCTTCGCAATCAATCATTTCTCAACGCATATTCAAGCCTCTGAAAAACCTCATACCTTCCCAAAAAACTTTTAAAACCTTTCTATTCCCACTTACCTTCCCCACCCATTCTGACAACACACACTTTTTTAAACATATTTTTTTCAGACAGCACAATCCACGTGCCTAAAAGAAGCCCCCACACCAAAAAAAAACAAGACAACCCCAACACCACCGCACAATCATAACAGAAAAAAAAATGAAAAAAAAAACCCACTTCCTCCCCAAGGGTTACTAAAGCACCTCCCCCAAATCCCCCCCCCCCCTTTCAGCGCTTGAAATGTGCCCGATGGATCACATTTTAAGTGGCCTCGGCAATCTCAATTGAATGAATCCGCTATAGGCTATACGCTTCCCTCTAGGCCTATAGGGGAGGAGAAATCTCGAGGCACAAAGGAAGAGGGAGGGTGGAGAGGTCTCTGTTCACGTTTGATGGCTGTTGGTATTATTGATCTTCGTGTTTGTTGCGTGTTGTACTTGTTATCTGTTGAATTCAGGGCCTTTATCCTCTCTCTTTTATTTATTTATTTTTTTCCATTTTATTTTCTTAACGTTTTTTCCTCCAATTTAATAATAGATTTTTGTTTTTCATTGTCTGTTTCTCCTTGTTAGGGTTTTCTTTTGATTTTATTTACTCTGTTTTTTATAGTTTTATAGTTTTCTTTCTTTTGTTTTTTTTCCTCCATTTCTCTTCTTTCCATTTTCTATTCAGCTAAAGGAAGAAGAAATGGCAACCCCTAATTGCTCAGGTTTTAAAGTTTTTAATTGAGATCTTGAAATTCATGTACCTTTATGGAAGAAGGTATTTATATATTATTTAATATATATATATATATATATATTTATATTAGAGAAAAGGGGAGAGGGGAGAGAGAGAAGGGGAGAGAGGGAGGGGAGGGGAGAGGGAGAAAAGGAGAGAGAGAGAGAGAGAGAGGGGGAGAGGGAGAAGAGGGGGTTATTCATAAATTCGATTTATGAAAAATCAAATGATTTAAATTTATCATCCTGACAGCTAAGGTATTTTGATGTTGGCCCATTTTATCTATTATCCTGTATACGATTTTAAAAACATTGATCAAAACAAATCCACACATCACATATAAATAATCAACTACACAAAATGCTTCCCTTTTTTTCCTTTTGTCTGGCATTCGCAAAAGTATCCACTTCTTCCTCTTCCTCCTTCATCTTCTTCTCTTTTCCCCTCTTTCTCCCCCTCCTCCTCCTCCCTATCTCCATTTCTCCTCCTCTACTCTCCCTCCTTCTCATGCCTCCCTCTCTCTCTTCTTCTCTCTTCTCTCTCTCTTCTCTCTATCTCTTCTATCTCTCTCTCTCTCTCTCTCTCTCTCTTCTCTCTCTCTCTCTCCTCTCATCCCCCTCCTCCTCCTCCTCCTCCCCCTCCTCTCCTCCTCCTCCTTCCCTCCTCCCTCTCCTCCCCTCCTCCTCCTCCCTCCTCCTCCCCTCCCTCCACCTCCTCCTCTTCCTCCTCCCCCTCCCCCCTTCCTTTCCCTCCTCATCCGCCCTTTCCCCCTTTTCCTTTTTTTAGCGTTGTTTGTTGCCCGAATTGTCATCACACCGGTTTGAAACCCTCATTTTTTTTGGCCTTTAAAGAGACAGGGCGCGGGGGGGGGGGGGGGGGGAAAAGGGGGGGGAAAGGGGGGGAAAGGGGGTTGAAGATGGATATTGAGGGTGACATTAATATGGTTTCCACCTGCTTGGCTCTTCTTCCTATGTTTTATAATTCTTGTATTTAATCCATTTTTTCTGGTCCTCCGTTTCTTCTCTTGGCACTTTTTTTTTTCTTTTTTTTTTTATCTCTTTTCATCAACCTCCTCTCCCGTCTTGTTCTCTCTCTAATTTCTTCCGTACTGATCAATCCTCTCTCTCTCTCTCTCTCTCTCTCTCTCTCTCTCTCTCTCTCTCTTCTCTCTCTTCTCCCCTTCTCTCACTCTCACTTCACTCTCACCCCTTTCTCACTCACTCATTTCTCTCTCTCTCTCTCTCCTCTCTCTCTCTTCTCTCCTCCTTTCTTTCCTCCCTCCTCTTTCATCCCTCGTCCCTTCCCTTCCAAAACCTCCCACCTCCTTCACCCTCCCTCTTCCATTCTCCTTCTATCCCACCTAACCCCTCCCCTACGTCCTTCCCTCCCTCCCAAACCCCCCCCACGTCCCTCCTCATTTCCCCTCCGCCTCGACCAACCTCCTGTTCCTTACACAACACCTGGCATCTCTCCAACTGAAAGGATGCGTCCCCGTCGCCCCCCTTCCCCCTCCCCCCTCTTGGATCATGCCTCCTCTCTGGTCTCCTCTTCCCTTCCCTTCTCCTATCCTCTCTCTCTTAACCCCCCCCCCCTTTCTCCTATCCTCTCTCTCTGTAGTCCCCTCACCCCCTCCCTTCTCCAATCCTCTCTCTCTTGTCCCCCTCCCCCTCCCTCCCCCTATCCTCACTCTCTTGCCCCCCTTCCCCCTCCATTCTCCTACCTCTCTCTCTATTCCCTCCCCCCCCCCCTCCCTTTTACTATTCTCGCGCTCTTGTTCCCTTATATCCCCACCCCTTTTCACTCCCCTCTCATGTTCCTCTCCCCTTCTACTTTCTCCCCTCCTCTCTCTCACCCCCCCCCCCCCCCGTTCTCTCTCCTTCCCTACTCTCTCCCTGAGCCTTGTTGATTCCTTATAAGGTCTTGCCCTTGACCGACTTTGGGCCTTCTTAGCATGAAAGAGAGAAAGAGAGAGCAGAAAAGAGGAGAGGGAGAGAGGGAGAGAGAGAGGGTGGGAGGGAGAGAGGGAGAGGGGGAGAGAGGGAGGGAGGGAGGGAGGGATGGATGGATATATGGATGGATGGATGGAGGGAGGGAGGGAGGGAGGGAGGGAGGGAGGGAGGGAGGGATGGATGGATATATGGATGGATGGATGGATGGATGGATGGATGGATGGATGGAGGGAGGGAGGGAGGGAGGGAGGGAGGGAGGGAGGGAGGGAGGGAGGGAGGGAGGGAGGGAGGGAGGGAGGGAGAGAGGGAGAGAGAGAGAGATTAAGAGTCTATTAAATATTAAAGCATTAATAATAATAATGATAGTGATAATAATAATCATAACAATATATTGATAATGGTAATAATAACAAAGAGTCCGTATATCTTTTCAAACATTTATTTCCCGAATGAAATTGGACTATAAATGGAATCATTATATTAATTTCTTATCGCATATTATTGTAAGAAAAAATACGGTAGTTTCAATTATAGTTTTTGTATGTTTGCCTCAGTACCGAATAACTACCCATCTCTCTCTCTCTCTCTCTCTCTCTCTCTCTCTCTCTCTCTCTCTCTCTCTCTCTCTCTCTCTCTCTCTCTCTCTCTCTCTCTCTCTCTCGCTCTCTCTCGCTCTTTCAATCTCTCTCTCTCTGCCTGCTTGTCTATCTGCCAACTCGTACGCCTTCACAAGTTTGTCCAACTACCTTTCCGTCCAGCCATAGAGTAGGCCTAAACATTTTCTCTAATTCTAACATTTTCCGGTTTTCTTTATGCTCGTTATATTTATAAATAGAGGAATTTTTCTTTTAGACTTCTAGAAGAAATGTACAAGTCAGAACTTCAATATAGAACTTGGTCCAGCTAAGCCGCATTGACCGCGCGTACAG
>NC_061858.1:28083290-28087990 GCF_019202785.1 Penaeus chinensis
ACACACACACACACACACACACACACACACACACACACACACACACACACACAAGGGAGAAAGGGAGAAAGAAAAAGAAAACGAGAAAGAGGAAGAGGAGGAAAAAGAGAAAGAAAGAAAGGGAGAGAGAAAAAAAGCGGACAGAAAGCATAAGAAAGAAATCCAGCAAAAGAAAAAAGAAAAAAGATCTTTACAAAGGCTAAATTGACGTCTGACAACCGGTTGACTCTCCCAAAAACGGCCAATTCGCCCATTCAAACAGCATCGTCAGCTTTTCACATTTCAGGCACTCAATATCTCCATGCAAAAGTGAGCGACGTGGGAATTCGGAAAAGGGGGTAGGGGGGGGGGAGAGGTTATTGAAAAGGAATGGGTGGGAAAAGAGAGAGGGGGGAAAGGAAGGAAAGGGTGGTAAAAGGGAAGGGGTGGGAGGCGAGGATAGGGGAGGGGAGGGGAGGGGAGGGGAGGGGAGGGGAGGGGAGGGGAGGGGAGGGGAGGGGAGGGGAGGGGAGGGGAGGGGAGGGGAGGGGAGGGGAGGGAAAGGGGTGAGGTGGGGAGGATGGGGAAGAGAAGGGTGGGAAAGGGGAGGGGAGGGGAGGCGAGGGGAGGAGAAGGGAGGGGTGGGTAGGGAAGGAAAGGAAGTCACGAATAAGAAAGAAATAAGGAAGGGAAGGAAAGGAAAAGGATGAGAGGGAAAGACAAGAGAAAGGACGATAGAGAATGGGAAGAGCAGGAAAGAGGTAAGGAAAGAAGTGAGAGGGAGATAGAAGGCAAATGGAATGAATGGAAGAAAGCGAGGAAAGGGGGAGGAAGAAAGAGAAAAGAGGAAAAATGGAAAACGCCGCCATGGAAACGGGGAACAGGCGACCTCGTCATTTCAATAGAATCTTTACGACGGCGTTCATTCTCCCGCCCCTCCTTCTCCCCTCCCCCCCCCATTTCCCCTCACTCTACCTCTTCTCACCCCCCTTCCTCCCAGTCCCTCATCCCCCCCTCAAAAAAAAAAAAAAAGTCAGACACGGGGAGGGGAGTTTGGAGAACCTTGACTTCACGTGGAGAATATGAGTAGGGCCTGGGTAAACATGTTTGAAACATGTTCACGGGGAGTTTTGTTTACTTCTCGGAGAGGCGCAACGGTGCGTTGGGGGAGGGGGAGGGAGGGGGGCGGTTGGAAGGCATATGGATGGGGAGGGGAGGGGGGGGGATACCGGATGAAGGGGTTTGTTGATTGTGAGAAAGAGGATAAAGAAAGGTAGATGGTTGAGGAGGAACACAAAGAAAAAGCCGAAGGAGGAGGAGGAGGAGGAGGAGGAGGAGGAGGAGGAGGAGGAGGAGGAGGAGAAGGAGGAGGAAGAGGAGGAGGAAAGAAAATGAAAAATGGGTATGGCGTATGGAACTAGAACGAGAAAGAAGTGGTAGAGGTTTTGACGCAGGGATACGAATATAGAATAAAATATACCAGATAAACAGCAACTAAAAACACACAAAAACTAAAGCTATTTTTTTCCAAATTCCTGAAAAAAAAAAAATCATAGGCGATGATGAAAAACCTTCAAGGTGACTCTCGGAAAGACAAGAGAGGATCGCCGCCATTTTTTTTTTTTTTAATCCACTTTGCCTCTCCTTCCCTCCCCCCCGAACTCAAAAAAGGGAGAGGAAGAGAGAAGAGTTTGCGATGTATATATTTTTTTCCCCTGCGTTACAGGATGGGTGTCTGTTGTCTCTGCTTGATTGTGACTCTATCGGCCTGTCAATCTATCTGTCTGTGCCTCTATTCGTCTGGCAATACGTTTAACCATCCATCTCCCTCCCTCCCCTCCCTCCTCTCTCTCTCTCTCTCTCTCTCTCTCTCTCTCTCTCTCTCTCTCTCTCTCTCTCTCTCTCTCTCTCTCTCTCTCTCTCTAGATATATATATATATAATATATTCATATATATACATTTATATATATTTATACATTTATACACACACACACACATATAAATATATATATATATATATATATATATACACACACACACACACATATATATATATATATACACATATATATATTTATATCAACATCTGTATCTAAATCTTTACAATTCATATAGCTATTTATCTTCGTATATATACATATATACACATATATATGTATATATATGTATATATATGTATATATATGTATATATATGTATGTATGTATGTATTTTTTTACATAAACGAATCCATTCAACAGTGCAGCTATTTGATGTGTAAAGCAAGGGACAGACGGCTACAACCCGTTGCCATGGACGCGTTGCTAGGGGAGTAATTTTATTGCGGGTGAAGCAGAAACACGCAAAAAATACGTACTAATCATACACTTAACCGCACACTTATTTAACGCACAGATACACACATAAACCTATACACCTGTAATCGTTGCTTACAATCATGGATAGCTTCATATCAAAATACAAAATAAATATGAAATCCGTCCTTTCCCCGCACGATCAATAGCAACACCAAATAGCCTTTTCAAGATTGCAACAACGTCTCAGCCGCTAGTAAATCACCTTGAAAATAAAACCATAAATCATATTGAATTACAATCATTGATAAGCAATTTCACATAGGCCTACCTACTTTCAGTACAACATTATTCACCTGAAGAAGCTGTATCCGGCCTCGTCACGGAAGTCAGTACCTCACTGATTGCCGGTTTTATTAAATATCAAAAGATCAAATGGAAAATAATACAGTGACAGATCTCAACAGCTTAAAAAACTGTTCAGAAAAGAATTATGACATCTGCTCTATTACTCTTTTACTAGTAGACGATAGTAAAATATTTAGTGTCAAAAAAGGAATGTAAAATTTTAATTCATTTTCATATTACATCTTTATACCGTAGAGTAAGAAAAAAACAAATCTACACAGTACGACAACGCTGAAAATATACGTCTGGCAGCGCAGAACATTCTTCGGAAAAAAAAAAAAAAAAAAAACGCCCAACACAATGCCCGTTTCCCATAATCATTAAAGCCCTCACATATATACTGAATCCTATTTACATACACGAAATCCCCCCCCCCCCCCCCCCACACACACACACACAAACACAAAGGAAGAAACGATCCGACATCTTTTTCGCGCCGAGGTGAAATATCTGTGGATTTCTGATACGTTAATGGAACTACAACGAACCCACAGCTGATAAAATGATAACCCACTCCTGAATCATGTGATTGAAGAATGATTATGAATTTGATGTATAGGTAAGAGAAATGATTTAATTCATTTATATAATTGTTTAGCTAAATAACAATTTTGCTAATGCCTATCACTATCACCATGCATCATGTTGAATACATCAAATATAATGTTTAATAACAATGATAGTGACTGATGATGACGATTGTGACAATCCCCACGATGACCAGTATGCTGATGATAATGATATAAATTTTAACCATCATAACTGTTACCTATACAACTACGAAATCATTCCATGAAATACAGTCACACACGCCTACATCAGTTATCGCAGCTTTTTATGATTTCCTTATCATGGCTTACCATAACTCTAACGACAAATAATATAACAAAACAAGTCTTATATGACTACAGATCCCTTTCATATATCGGATTTTCGCCCCCCCCCCCCCCGTCCCCAGCTAGTGTGGCAGATGGAGGGGGTGGGGTGGTGGTGGTGGTGGGGGGAGGGAGGGGCAAGAGAAGTTTTTCTAAAAGCAGCTACGCATTATTCAACTTCAAGAATACCCCATTTATTTTTTAAAAGTATCTACAGGAGGTTGAGAGGGGAGGTGGGGTAGGAGGGAATAATAATGATGGAGAAGCGAATATGTGAGTGGAGGGCTTTGGATGTGAGGAAATGAATCAATGAGAGATTTTGACAAAGAGAAAAAGAGAGAGAGAGAGTGAGAGAGAGAGGGAGAGAGAGAGAGAGAGAGAGAGAGAGAGAGAGAGAGAGAGAGAGAGAGAGAGAGAGAGAGAGAGAGAGAGAGAGAGAAGAGAAAGAGAGAAAGAGAGAAAGAAAGAGAGAAAGAGAGAGAGAGAGAGATAATGAGACATAGTGTGAAACAGACAACGATGAAAAAAGTGTGAGCGGCACACACGCAACTCCACAATCCCCCCCCCCCCTCCCCCATAATCAGCGTAAGAGCGAGCACCTTCCCTAATCTCTCCCACCGACTCGGAATGATTACACAATCCCTTATCTCGGCATAGCTCTACTGATAGCGCAGGGGAAGGGGGAGACAGATAAGGGCCCTGATAAGAAATGCCACCAAAAAGTCACCCTGACGTTTGATGCACCAAAGTACCTTTCGGGTAAATGTATGTGGGAAATTATAAATATGCTGTGCTGTCTCTCCACTTTCACCTTAGCTTTATTTCCTGATACACGAAGCGATTAAATATACTGGTTAAAAATATATCGTATATACTTTCTGATCATGAAAAAAAAAATAAACATGACTTACTTATCGACTGATTTTGAGCTCTGAATTTGATGTACAGTAAGGCAACATGTGTTCGAGAAGAAAAATTGTACTTCACAGAGCACTTACCCATTACAGGGTATCTATAATTCTCAGAATAATGCAACAAAAACAGTTTGGGTACTGGCAAAACCAACACAACTTCTGAGCCATAAATTATTCAGACTCTCTGACTAGGCGAAGTTTCACTCGACTTTTGTGGAGTTCCCAACAC
>NC_061858.1:28098090-28108090 GCF_019202785.1 Penaeus chinensis
TGCTTCGAGTTGATCTGCATTCAATGTCAGCTTCGTTGCTCACGCAATCTCTGCCGTGCACAGGTCAATAAGCAGGGTTGATTCAGCAAACAAGCCAGACGCTCATGACACACACAGAGACGGACGCAGTTGAATACTTATAATGGATCCCGCCAGATTGGATATGATCTTATTTAGATTAACATATCTCTCTCCGGATCACTCTCTCTCTCTCTCTCTCTCTCTCTCTCTCTCTCTCTCTCTCTCTCTCTCTCTCTCTCTCTCTCTCTCTCTCTCTCTCTCTCTCTCTCTCTCTCTCTCTCTCTCTCTCTCTCTCTCTCTCTCTCTCTCTCTCTCTCTCTCTCTCTCTCTCTTTCTAATACATACACATACAACTTACTCATGCACCCCTACCCTTCCTCCGCACCCTAGACCTACCTACCAACCCCCCACCCCCACCCCCCCTCATCCCCCCTCCTCCCCCACCATCCATCATTCCAGCCTCCCCCCCCCTAACCCTGGATTCTCAACTCCCCCGTCTCAACTGGCAAAAACAGCGTAAGTGCGAGGGAGTGAGACAGTAATAAGAGCTAGATTACAATGATACTTCACTGACGTATCTGACACGTACATCTGACACGCGCCAGAATGTGACCGACGGCTGAAGTGGACTCGTCACATTGCTATTGTCTGTCTGTCTGCCTTTCTGTCTCTCTGTCTGTCTGTCTGTCACACAGCTATTGTCTGTCTGTCAGTAACATTGCCATTGTCTGTCTGTCTGTCTGTCTGTATGTCTGTTTGTCTGACTGTCTGACTGTCTGACTGTCTGACTGTCTGACTGTCTGTCTGTCTGTCTGTCTGTCTGTCTGTCTGTCTGTCTGTCTGTCTGTCTGTCTGTCTGTCTGTCTGTCTGTCTGTCCTTCTTCTCACTTTCAACCTCACTCACTAATTATTATTATTTTTTTTACATGGGGCAAATCGATGGAGTTTGAGCTAAATCAATCAAACCGAGAATCGATCATAACGTATTCCTTCCATTCCAAAGGTGAATTTGTGTACATATTATCTTATTCGTTTAGCAATGCAGTGCCAGGCGCGGTGTGTCAAAGAAAACGTGTCGGTGGTGTCGTGAGAGGTGGGACAAACTATCTTAAATAATTTCGGATTATTCGCTTTACTAATTCTGATAAAAAAAACATACCTAAAACGTGCTATCGTACATATATATCTTTAAAATAAGAAACGAAATTAAAGGGATATTGAAAAAAAAAAACTACAAATAATTCACAGGCCTTCATAAAAAAAGAAAATCAAATTGTATATTGTTTTGCCAACCTGACGTGTAATTCCAGCATCAATTAAGCTTAGTTTGAAGTAATAGCCTTGGGAATGATGGATGCTTATGACAGGGTATAAAACATAAGGAGGGGAGGGAGGAGGGGGAAAGAGGGAATGGTAGACGGGGGCAGAAGTCGATAAAAGGAATGCCAACTAAAAAGTAGGAGGGGATGGAGGGGGGTGGGGGCATGTACGCTGAAAAGTATTTGTAATGGGTGGGGGGAGAGGGAGGGAGGGATGGAGGGAAAGAGAGAGGGGAGAGGAAGGGAGGGAAAGAGAGAGGGGAGAGGGAGGGAGGGAAAGAAAGAGAGAGGGGAAAGGGAGGGAGGGAGGGAAAGAAAGAGGGAGGGGTGAGGAAGGGGAGGGAGGGAAAGAAAGAAGGAGGGGTGAGGGAGGGGAGAGAGAGGGAGGGAGGGAGGGAGGGAAAGAAAGAGGGAGGGGTGAGGAAGGGGAGGGGGAGAGAGGGAGGGAGGGAAAGAAAGAAGGAGGGGTGAGGGAGGGGAGAGGGAGGGAGGGAGGGAGGGAGGAGGGAGGGAGGGAGGGAGGGAAATAAAGAGGGAGGGGTGAGGGAGGGGAGAGGGAGGGAAAGAGAGGGGGAGGGGGAAAGAGGAGAGGGAGAGAGAGAGAGAGAGATACACATATAATGATACTCATAATGATGATAACAATTTAAAAAAACGAAATAAACATCAAACAGACACGCTGATTCCGAAACTAACTAGCGATAATCGGCCACAATTAAGCAAAAAATCCGGCATCGGCAACTACCATGTTTACATTCGATGTTTACACTCGCAATGAAAGTTATCAATAACTCGATAGGGAGCTGTAATCCTTGCGTGGGTATAGGCTCTGCGAGACTTCATTACTGGTGAGAGGGAGAGAGAGGAGGGGGGGGGAGGTGGAGGTGGAGGACGAGGAAGAGGAGGGAGGAGGGAGGAGGAGGGATGAGGAGGGAGGAGGGAGGAGGGAGGGAGGAGGGAGAGGGGATGGGGAGGGAGGAGGGAGAGGGGATAAGGAGGGAGGGAGGAGAAGGGATATGGGTGAGGGGAGGAGGAGGGGGGAAGGGAGTAGGAGGAGGAGGAGGGGGGAAGGGAGTAGGAGGAGGGCGGGAGGGAGGGAGGGAGGGAGAGAGGAGGGAGAGAGGAGGAAGAGAAGGAGAAAAAGGAGAAAGAGAAAAATATAGATAAGGAGAAGAGGAAGGAGGGAAAGGAGAAGAAGCAGAAGTGGAAGGAGAAGGAGAAGAATAAGAATAAGAATACGAATAAGGGGAAGGGGAACGATGGGGAGATGGAGAAAAAAAAATGGAGATGGAAAAGGAGAAAAAAAACAAGATAAAGAAAACACCTAGACATAATCGATCAGCGAGCAGGTAAGGGCGAGACAGAGAGGGGGGAGGGGAGGGGGGGGGAGGTGTAGACCGCTGACATCAGCTTCCCTCCCAGTGAGTAGAAAGCAGCGGATTCAAATTCAAAATCCAAAAGGCTTATTCAAATTCACATGTGGCCCAAAGACTCAAACACATTCTCGACCAAATAATAATGCCGGCTGAATCACCATTACATAACCGAGTCATAATTAAATATCGCCCAATCCCCACAATCACCAATCTAATCACCTGAAAAGAATAGCATCACGTCGCTCATTTGTTACGCTTCACGAGTCTCATAATAAAATAACAAAAACAGAATTAAAAAAAAAAAAAAATACATCAATATTCTTAGTCTCACGAAAACACAACAGTTGAAATTTTATATCATCGCTGTAACAATCGTTAAGATAATTGCCTATCCCTTTAATGATAATTATTTATACCATGACTGACAGGATTTTCAATAATAAACTAGCCTCGTATTTGAAGACCATTTCCAACTGTGAATTATTTGAACCGATGAAATAATTCAAGCTATCTTCAACTGTATTTAGACCAAAGCAAAAACCGCCCCTATGTCGCAGTATGACTTTTGAGTTGCCAATTATCTTCATCACAGTCACGTGTTATTATGACTGGTTACATTTTATTAGATTTTTTCCCATAAGTTTAGTCGTTTTCCGTTATTTTTCATTTTCGCGCAGTAGACTCCATGGCCACAAGCTATGTAATAATCATCAACATATATTTCAACTTTAGCAGGAAAATTTGTAAATCTGAGATCTGTAAAAAAAAAAAAAAAAAAAAAAAAAAAAAAAAAAAAAAAAAAAAAAAAAAAATCGTACCTGCGCCGTAATTAATAATCATAAATCCTGCAGGCAAAACGTAGATAATCTATATAAGTATTATCATTATTATGATCATTATTAATATCAATACCATCATCATCATCATAATAATAATAATATTATATTATCATTATCAAGATCGTTATTGTAAATATCTATAGGTTTAACATAATTAATAACTCTAGACTACTATGTATCTTATGTTAATTACATCTTTAGCGTCTATCAGTCTATCAGTCTAAAATACAACTTCACTATGCCCGACTAAAATGATGTCTCTGGTCCTTACTAATGTTTCCCAGCGTTTATTTGTACGTATGGAACTCATTTTTGGAACTAGTTTTCCGTAATTATCAGCATTATCACTATAGTTATGGTTAACGTTATTTTACATAATATCATCAACAGCACTGATGTCACCGTCATTATCCTTCCTAATAACCTCAGTAACCTACGACTACTATTACCATTATTGTTATTATTCTTATCATTATTTCTATTGCTATCATTATTATGAGCATTATCTTTTGGTATCATTATTACTTTCATCATTATTGTTATTGGCATCATTATTTTTATAATTATTCTCATCATCATCATTATTGTTACTGCTCTTATTATCATTATCATCATTATTATCATTGCTTTTATTATCTTTATTGTTCGTATCATCATCATCTCTATTATCATTGTTGTTGTCATTGTTAGTGACAGGTCAATTGTCGTTATCTTTATTATCATTGTTACTTTTATCATTATTACTATTGTTTTGGTGTTATTATCATCACCATCATCATCATCATCATCATCATTATCATTATTGCCATTGTTATTATCATTATCAATATAATTATTAGCATTACTACTGTAACTACTAGTACTACTAATTTACTAATCTACTACTGATCATTATCATTATCATCATTACTACCATCACCAACATCATCGGTATCAACACTATGGTAATTAAAGTGATGGTAATAATTAAAGTAACAATAAATAACAAAATTACTATCACTCTCATCATCATCATCATCACAATCATCATCATTGAGGTAATTCACTGTCAACCTGAATCGTCGTTCCTTCTATGGTGTCTTGAGTAAGTAAATGGATTTTGACGAATATAATTTTGACGAATCAATGCCGCTCAATGAGTGCAATGTGAATTAATTGCTACGCTTGTTGAGGTTGCATCCAATTCGGTGATCGATAAAACTACTTGCATTTATTCATCTCATCTTTTTTCTACACTTTCTCTCTGTTATTGCTTTCTGGTTTTCTCTAAATGCAGATCTGTCTATCTATCTATATACAGATAGATAGATATAAACACACACACACACACACACACACACACACACACACACACACACACACACACACACACACGTATATATGTATAAGTAAATCTAACTACCTATCTATTTACCTATAAATATAAATATATAGTGGTGGAGCTTGTTGTTTATGGTAACGGTGGAGGTGCGTGCATGCCTCTGTCTGTCTTATTCTCTCTCTCTCTCTCTCTCTCTCTCTCTCTCTCTCTCTCTCTCTCTCTCTCTCTCTCTCTCTCTCTCTCTCTCTCTCTCTCTCTCGCTCTCTCTTACCATACCCCATGACTCCTCTCCCTTTCCCTCTGACTTTCTACTCCTTCCCTTCCTTCTCTACTTCCCTTTCACTCTCTCCCTCCCTTCCCCTCCCTATTCCCATTCTACTCCTTCCCCTGAATCTCCCTTCACTTCCTTCATTCCTCCTCCCCATATCCCCCTCTTCCTCCACTCCTTTCATTCCCCCTATCTATGTCTCTCCGTCCCTTCTCCACTCCTTTCATTCCCCTTTCTCTGTGTCTCCCTCTTCCTCCACTCCTTTCATTCCCCTTTCTCTGTGTCTCCCTCTTCCTCCACTCCTTTCATTCCCCCATCTCTGTGTCTCCCTCTTCCTCCACTCCTTTCATTCCCCCATCTCTGTGTCTCCCTCTTTCCCACTCCTTTCATTCCCCTTTCTCTGTGTCTCCCTCTTCCTCCACTCCTTTCATTCCCCCATCTCTGTGTCTCCCTCTTCCCCACTCTTTCATTCCCCTTTCTCTGTGTCTCCTCTTCCTCCACTCCTTCATTCCCCCATCTCTGTGTCTCCCTCTTCCTCCACTCCTTTCATTCCCCCATCTCTGTGTCTCCCTCTTCCTCCACTCCTTTCATTCCCCCATCTCTGTGTCTCCCTCTTCCTCCACTCCTTTCATTCCCCCATCTCTGTGTCTCCCTCTTCCTCCACTCCTTTCATTCCCCCATCGCTGTCTCTCCCTCTTCCCTTTACCCCCCCCCCTTCCTCCCTCTCCCTACGAAGTGTCTGCCAACAATTCAGTGGTGATGCTGGTCATATTCGGCCAGAGGAATGCGTCGCCCCGGCGTCTCCATTTGCTTTATTATCTTCTATTCGCTTCTCCTTCTCTCTGCCTCTGTCTGTCTCTATCTCTTTCTTCCTCTTTCTCTCTTTCACTTTCTCTTTCTCTCTTTCTCTCTTTCTCTCTTTCTCTCTTTCTCTCTCTCTCTCTCTCTCTCTCTCTCTCTCTCTCTCTCTCTCTCTCTCTCTCTCTCTCTCTCTCTCTCTCTCTCTCTCTCTGTGTGTGTATGTGTGTGTGTCTTTCTCTCTCTTTCGTTATTCAAAAGACAAAGTAATTAGAAAAGAACACACCACAGAATATGACGAAAAAAATGAAAGAGATTCAGTGACAGCGAAAAGGAGGGAGGAAAGGAGAGAGAGAGAGAGATGAGAGAGAGAGAGAGAGAGAGAAGAGAGAGAGAGAGAGAGAGAGAGAGAGAGAGAGTGGAGGAGAGAGAGAAAGAGAGTAGGGGAGAGAGAGAGAGAGTGGGGGAGAGAGAGAGAGAGAGTGTGTGGGGGGGGAGAGAGAGAGAGAGAGAGACGAGCGAGGGGAAGAGTGAGAGAGAGAGAGAGTGAGAGCGAGGAGAGAGAGAGAAAGAGAGGAGAGAGAGAAAGGAGAGAGAAGAGAGAGAGAGAGAGGGGACGAGAAGAGAAAGGAGAAAACCCGAGAGAGAGAGAGATGAGAGGGAGGTCGAGAGACGAGAGAGTGAGGAGAGAGAGAGGAGGGGGAAGGAGAGAGAGAGAGAGAGAGAGAAAAAAGGAGAGAAGAGAGAGGAGAAAAGATGAGAGGAGAGAGAGTGAGAGGAGAGAGAGAGAGATCGGATGAGAGAGGAGAGATGAGGAGAGGAGGGAGAGAGAAGAGAGAGTAGAGAGGAAAAAGAAAAAAAAAAAAAAAAGAGAGGAGAGAGTGAGAGAGAACCGAGAGCGGTGAAGAGAGAAGAGACGAGAGAGAGAGAGAGAGAGAGAGAGAGAGAGAAGAAAAGGAGAGAAGAAAAAAAAGAGAGAGAGAGAGAGGATTGAGGAGAGAGAGAGAGGAGAGAGAGGGAGAGTGAGAGAGAGAGGAGAGAGAGAGAGAGACGAGAGGGGACAACCAACCACTGACCCCAACTCTCTCCTCTCCCTCCTGCCCACAGTAAACATTATCGCGCCGAAGTTAGCACGGGAAGTTAGTAGCATATGAGGATTTCGGCCAGTCATTATCAAGACCTCCTGATTACCCTTTGCGGCCCCGGGAAATGTAGGGGGGGGGGGGGGGTGAGGTGGAGAGAGGCAAAGGTACGAAAGGAGGGAAGGGAAGAAGGGGATGAGATGTGGGGAGGGAGAGGTACGAAAGGAGGGAAGGGAAGAAGGAGATGAGAAGAGGGGAGGGAGAGGTACGAAAGGAGGAAGGGAAAATGGGGATGAGATGGGGGAGGGAGAGGTACGAAAGGAGGGAAGGGAAGAAGGAGTTGGGGGGAAGGGAAGGGGAAAGGGAGAGGAGAAGGAGGGAAGGGGTAAGAGGAAGGATGAGATGAGGGGAGGGAGAGGTACGAAAGGAGGGAAGAAGGGGATGAGATGAGGGGAGGGAGAGGTACGAAAGGAGGGAAGGGAAGAAGGGGATGAGATGAGGGGAGGGAGAGGTACGAAAGGAGGGAAGAAGGGGATGAGATGAGGGGAGGGAGAGGTACGAAAGGAGGGAAGGGAAGAAGGGGATGAGATGAGGGGAGGGAGAGGTACGAAAGGAGGGAAGGGAAGAAGGGGATGAGATGAGGGGAGGGAGAGGTACGAAAGGAGGGAAGAAGGGGATGAGAAGAGGGGAGGGAGAGGTACGAAAGGAGGGAAGAAGGGGATGAGATGAGGGGAGGGAGAGGTACGAAAGGAGGGAAGGGAAGAAGGGGATGAGATGAGGGGAGGGAGAGGTACGAAAGGAGGGAAGAAGAAGGGGATGAGAAGAGGGGAGGGAGAGGTACGAAAGGAGGGAAGGGAAGAAGGGGATGAGATGAGGGGAGGGAGAGGTACGAAAGGAGGGAAGGGAAGAAGGGGATGAGATGTGGGGAGGGAAGGTACGAAAGGAAGGGAAGGGAGAAGGGGGATGGATGAGGGAAAGGGAGGGTACAAAAGTAAAGGGGGGGAAAAGCGGATGTGATGAGGGGAGGAAAAAGTACGTGAGGGGAAGAAGGAATTAGGCCAAGAGGGGAGAGGTTGACTTTGATGCTTATTGCTGAGCTGATACACTTCGATCTGTGGCTCGGGCGATTTCGTGCGTGTGTGTGTGTTTTCTTTCTTGCTCTTAACTCACTTCTCTTTTTTTATTTTTTTCCTGCCCCTTCTCCTCATTTTTTTATAAATTTGCATTCTTTCTTTTTTATTCCTTTTACTCTTGTTATCTTTTCAGCCCTTTCATTTTGCTTCTTTTTCTTCTTATTATACTTACTCTTATTCTTATCATTACCATCATCATCATCATCACCATCGTTATCATAATTATCATTATCCTTATTTATTATTATTATTTTATTTTATTATTTTTATTATTTTTAAATTATTATTATATTATTATTATCATTATCATTACTCCCTACTTACTATTATGATCATTATTATAATTATTACTATTTCCACTACTACTACTATTATTATCATTATCATCATAACTGCTATCATTATCATCATTATTATCATCATCATCATCAATATCATTATCATTATTATCTCTTCTTTCCCTCCTCTTTTCTATGTCTCTCTTTTCTACTAGTATAACTACTACCCCGTTTTCTCATATGCAATATACATGCAAGGAACTACCGGACATGACCCCACACAGCGTACATAAACACGCACGCACACGCACATCCCCCAAATATGTGCACATAAATATAAGCAGAAATCTACAAAGGAAAAATAAACATATAAATTAAATAGAAATCTGGGGATGCATTTTCGAAATCTAAGGGTAAATAATAAATAAAAATATCTGAATAGCGGAGGACCTGTTGAAGTCTGGTCTCAGCTTGTTACAATCTCTTTTAACTTTAAAGTCTAGATTGAAATCCTGTGAATATCTGGATTTGATTTATTTTCAAGTATTAAAGTCCGGATTTACCTCTTGTCCGAGTCTGGTTTCAACTTATTTTAACTTTGGTGTGATTGATCGTGTAAACTGGAATGTGAAATGTCAGTCAGCACGTCGCATTTGTCCCTCAGGAGGATTGTATCAAAAAGCTCTCTCTCCCCCCCCCCCCCCCCTCTCTCTCTCTCTCTCTCTCTCTCTCTCTCTCCTCTCTCTCTCTCTCCTCTCTCTCTCTTCTCTTTCTCTCTTTTTCTTTTTCTTTCTTTCGCTCTCTCTCTCTCTCTCTTCCTCTCTCTCTCTCTTTTCTCTCTCTCTTCTCCTCTCTCTCAATCTCACTCTCTCTCTCTCTCTCTCTTTCTTTGCTCTCGCTCTCTCTCTCTCTCTCTCTCTCTTCTCTTCTCTCTTCTCTCCTCTCTCGCTTCTCTCTCTCTCTTCTCTCTCTCTCTCTCTCTCTCTCTCTCTCTCTCTCTCCTCTCTTTCGTCTTCTCTCTCTTCTCTCTCTTCTCTCTCTCTTCCTTTTCTTTTTCCTCTTCTTCCTTTTCCCCTTCTTCTTCTTCCTTTTCCCTTCTTCTTCTTCCTTTTCCTCTTCTTCTTCTTCCTTTTCCTCTTCTTCTTCTTCCTTTTCTTTTCCTCTTCTCTTCTTCCTTTTCCTCTTCTTCTTCTTCCTTTTCTCTTCTTTTCTTCTTTTCCTCTTCTTCTTCTTCCTTTCCTCTTCTTCTTTTTCCTTTTCCTTCTTCTTCTTCTTTTCCTCTTTTCTTCTTACCTCTTTACCCCCTCTCACCAAACGCATTTATTATACACATTAACACGAGCAATCAATTATGTCTTTCAAACATATGATCCGCTATTAATCCCATAGCCAACTCAACAAACAGACAGACAAACAGACAGACAGAGAGCTGCATGATAACAATCACACACGCAGGAAAAGCGTTGTTCTGGTTAAATCATTTCCCTGTCTCACAGGACCAGGGGCCAAACTCAGACAATCCGGGCAGATGCGTTTGGGAAAGAATTAAATGTTTTATGCAAACG
>NC_061858.1:28118090-28120590 GCF_019202785.1 Penaeus chinensis
TCTCCTGCAGTGGGTCTCCGCCATTCCGGCCGGCCCGACGCCTTGCTTCAGGCGCATCCCACGAGCAAAACAAAAGGCTATCATAACGAGAGGCTTAGGGCGTCCAATTACATAGCTCTTGCTTGCGCCACAATGCTACGTGCAAATGTCGGGGCGAGATACAATGGGAATGAAATTTTAAAACCAAAAAAAAAAGGTAACAGTAAGATATATTTAATGAGAGTTAACAATAATGGCAATAACGGTGAAGATGGGGATGATGATGGTAATAGTAATAATAATAAAATTAATAATAATAATACTAATAATAACAATAATAACAATAATAATAATAACAATAACAGCAACAATATTGATAATGATAATAATAACTGATAATGATAATGATGATGATGATGATAACTAAAATAATAATAACAATAACAGCAACAATATTAATAATGATAATGATAACAATGATTATGATGATGATGATGATGAAAATAATAATAACAATTATAATAATTATAATAATAATAACAGCAATAATAATAACAATAATAAAAATAATATCATTATCATAATTCCAATGATAGCAATAATAATAATAATAATAATAATAATAATAATAAAATAATAAAAACTATAATAACAATAACTATACTAGATAATAATAATGGTGATGCAATGGCAATAATGATAATGATACTACTATTACTAATAATGAAAGTAACAGTAGGTAGTAGTAGCAGTAAAAGCATCAGCAATCGTAGTTGTAGTGACAGCAATGATAATTATGATAATAATGACAAAAGAAGATCAGGACAACAGTGATAATAATTGTAATATGAAATAACCAAATCAATAAAAAAAAAAAAACGAAAACAAAGGCATAAAAGACAATACATAAATAAAACCATAATTGCTGAACAGTGCAGAATCTTCGTCATGGAAAGGCGTACATCTATTAGTCTCCCTCCTTTATTGAACATTATTATCTACTTCAGCCTCGTCTCTCCTTCCCCAGGGCTGCCGCTCCGGGAATCATAAGAGCAAGAGCAGAAATACAGGCACATATTAGTCTCTCCATTATTCATAAGATCAAATGATCATTATATGGATTCGTTTGTGTAAACTCATAGTATGTAGGTTTAAGTAGGTTCACACATGGAAGCGTATACATACACTGACAGACAGATACACAAGTATAAACAGAAATAGAGGCAGACACACGGACAAATACAAACAAACAAACAAACAAACTCACACACACACACACACACACACACACACACACACACACACACACACACACACACACACACACACACACACACACACACACACACAGCTTATATTATCTTGTATAATACGGTATATATTATTCTGAGAGAAAAAAAAAACTTTAATAAAACATGAGAGATTCCATAATCATTTGCAATTCAATCTAATTTTAACCCAAACTTGATCTAAACAGAGAGAGAAAAAAAATCGATCTCATGTAATCTCATGAATGATTCAACCAGGCAATTAAGTCACTGAACTGGGGAGATAAATACCGTAGAATTTTGCGCCTCCCTTTGCTGCAGGCCGGGTGAGTGGCAGATATAGCTCATGTTGTGAATATTGGATCACATAAAGAGGTGCGCCATCACAGGTGACGGGGAGGGGGGGGGGGGTGATGGGTGAGTGACGGGGAGGGGGAGGGGAGTGGAGAAAGATGGGGAAGGAGGAGGGGAGTGGAGAAGTAATGGGGAGGGGAAAGGGAGTGGAGAAGTGATGGGTGTGTGTGTGGGTGGGGGGGGAAAAAGGAAGATGGAGGAGGGGTTAGGGGTGAGGGGGAAGATTATGCGCGTGGGGGAGGTGGGGTGATTTTTTTTTTTTTGAGGTAGGGGGGGATGGAGGAATGGAGGTGGATATGATGCGTATGGTCTTTCGGAAAGGGTGGGGGATTTAAATTGGTGAGTATGAGGATGGAGGGAAATTAGGGAACGAAGGAGGGGAAGGAAAGAGGGAAGGAATGTGGGACGAAAGGAGAGAAAGAGGGAAGGAGAACGAAAAGAAAGGAAAGGGAACCGGACTATGTGGGGGAGAGGGGGAAGGGGTGGGGGTGGGGGAGGGGGAGATGAGTGTGTGGATGAGCAGACTGAGGAGAGATAGTGTCAATATGGAAAGAAAAGGAGGGGAATCGGGAGATTATGAATTGGGGAGGGGGGGGGGGCAGGAAAAGGAAGAGAGGGAGAGAAAAGAGGAGGAAGAGAGAGAGAGAGAGAGAGAGAGAGAGAGAGAGAGAGAGAGAGAGAGAGAGAGAGAGAGAGAGAGAGAGAGAGAGAGAGAGAGAGCGTGCGCGAGAAAGAGAAAGAGAGAGAGAGAGCGTGCGCGAGAAAGAGAAAGAGAGAGAAAGAGAGCTATAAGGGGTGAGGGAGAGAGAGAGAGAGAAGATAATCCGGGGAAGGGCCATGAGAAGAGGATATAAAGGTCGTAATAAGGTCATCCATGCATCTCCCGGTATTTCATCACA
>NC_061858.1:28145142-28147642 GCF_019202785.1 Penaeus chinensis
TGTGTGTGTGTGTTTGCGCGCGCGTGGTGGTGTGTGTGTGTGTGGGCGTGTGTGGGCGTGTGGGCGGGGCTTTGTGGCCAGAGGAGAAGGGGGTAAGGGATGGTAGGAGAGATGGAGGGGATTATAGGTGGAGAGAATGATCTTCAAGATTAGTATTAGGTGAGAGAGAGAGAGAGAAAGAGAGAGAGAGAGAGTGAGTGAGTTGGAGTGAGTGAGTGATGAGTGAGACAGACAGACAGACAGACAGACAGACAGACAGACAGACAGACAGACAGACAGACAGACAGACAGACAGACAGACAGGCAGACAGGCAGACATATAGACAGACAGAGGCAGAGGGAAAAAGAGTAAGAAACAGAGAGAATGAAGAGAGAAAGTCCGCGCGTGTGTGTATCCTTGCCTATCTGTTCCATGTATTCCAAGTACCCAGTTGCTACATAATCAGGTGAACGGCCGCGCATTAAGCCGTGGGCGTGTGCTGGCCTGTGTTTGGATTTCAGAGACGATTAGCGTCCATGGAAATTGATGGGGCGTTGAGTGGGCGTTCGCGTTGCACTGAGCGAAGGGGAGCGGCCGCCCTTCCATCCGAGCGAGCCTAATGGCGTTGCTTTTACACAGATATCCGTTCGTGTGGGCGGTATGGGCGGGCATGGGCTGATTAGCGGTCGGGTTGCCTCAGTCTCTTTATTGCTTTCTGGCGGTTCGTGTGTGTGTGTGTGTGTTTATGTGTGTGTGTGTGTGTGTGTGTGTGTGTGTGTGTGTGTGTGTGTGTGTGTGTGCGTGTGTGTGTGTGTGTGTGTGTGCGCGCGGGCATGTGCTTGCATGTATATGTAATCGTACGTACGGACGTACGCTTACTTCTCCATATATTGGTAATTATGTGTTCACCAGCGCGTGTCATGATTTCTCTTGCTTGTGCGACCGCCGAAGGAGGGGAGACCGGGCCCTGTGTGCGGGGGAGGGGAAGCAAGTCCATCGGGGGTCCCACGGGGCGGCGGAACACCATTCGACCTTTTCCTTTTCGCCATCAATGTAGGCCTATGGAACTTCACGCCTGGAGAAGAGAGTAGTACGTTTTATGTTTTATTTTGAGAACGCAGTAAAAGAAAAGGAATGGGACAGGTGGCGGCGAGGGTGCCAAGGAAAGGGTGGGCAAGGGTGTGCGAGGGTGGAGCAGGCACGGAGGGAGGGGGGAGACAAACAGAAGGTTATTGATCGGCAAGTGCGGTGTGCTACCACAAATTAGTAACCGGATACAAGCGCCGATGTGGCCGAGCTGATGCTATCGCTGCCCCTCCGTCGCCTCCTCCTCCTCCTCCTCCTCTCATTCTTCTCCTCCTCCTCCTCCTCCTCCTCCTCCTCCTCTCCTCTTATTCTTCTCCTCTCCTCCTCTCATTCTTCTCCTCTTCCTCCTCTCATTCTTCTTCTTGCTCTCCTCCTCATCTCATTCTTCTTCTTCTTCTCCTTTTCTCCTTCTTCTCTCCATCTCCACTTCTTGTCGTCTCATTCATATTCTTGTTTCATGCGCCTTCCCCCTCCCTCCATCACCTCCTCCTGGCCCTTCCCGACTCCACCGTTTCCTTCTTTTCTTCGTATTCTTTTTTCATCACTATGTTTATCTTGTCCTTATTCTTATTTTACTCTCACATCCTTCACCCTTCTCCTTCCACTCCCCCTCTTCCTCCTACTCCTGCCCTTACTCTTCTTCCTATACCACTTCCTGTCCTCAAGTCTTTCGCATTATCCTCCTCCTTCATTTTCTTCCTTCAGTTCTTCCCCTTCTCCTTCCCGTTCCCCTCCCCCCCCCCCGCCCTCCTCCTCCTCTTCCTCTTCCTCTTCCTCCTCCTCCTCCTCCTCCTCCTCCTCCTCCTCCTCCTCCTCCTCCTCTTTTTCCACAGAGGGAATATCTTCAGGGCCATTTCTAGCGGAGAGACGGGGGGAGGGGAGGGGGAGAGGGGGAAGGGAGGGGAGAGGGGAAGGGAGGGGAGTAGGTGTTCGTAGAGAGACACGTGCGACGAGGGAATTGATGATACATTGATCCATCGTTAAGCCTCGGGTAGATCGGTGTTTGGGTTGGCGTGAAGCTACTGTCGGGTTTACCAAGTACCTTTCATAGGAGGAGGGGGAGGAGGAGGTAAAGGTAGAGGTAGAGGTAGAGGTAGAGGTAGAGGTAGTAGGTAGAGGTAGTAGGGATGGAGGTGGGGATGGAGATGGAGGAGGTGGGGGTGGAGGAGACAAGGAGAAATTGGTGGGGGGGCAAGGGAAATAGGAAGGTGGGGTAAAGAAGGAAAAGGAGAAACAGAAAAAATACGTAGTGGGGGGGTGGGGAGTTAAGGGGAAGAGGAAGATGCAGGAAAAGGAGGAGTAGGAGTAGGGGCGAAGGAGGCGGGGAAAGAGGAGGAGGAGAAGGAGAAGGAGAAAAAGGAGAAGGAAGAGAAAAAGGTGGAGATGGATGGAAGGGGAAGGGCAATGGGGAGAAGAAGAAGAAGAAAACGAAGA
>NC_061858.1:28155142-28160142 GCF_019202785.1 Penaeus chinensis
CCCCCTCCCCCCGCGGCCCCCTTCTCTCTATCCTCGCCCTCTTGTCTCACTGGCACTTCTTCATTCTGTATCGTTCTGTCACTCCTCGTCTCTGTCTGCTCCTCCTGCGTACACAAATCGAGTCCCATTTTGCTGTCATTCCTTGCCAGGTGCGAAGAGCGGTGCATGACTACGGCCGCTCTATTTAGGCAAGGCGTCCACGTTATGAAATCGCATTACAAGAAAAACTGACAAGGGGACTTTTTCTTCGTCTCGCTGGCTTCCGTTGGGAGAGAGACGGAAGCAGGGGGAAGGGGGGAAGGGGGAAAGGGGTCAACGTGGCAGGACAGGTGGAAGGGGCTGCGAAGGAAAGGGAGGGGGAGAAACAGGGAAGTGGGACACATAGAGATGGGAGGTTCATTTAAGAGAGAGAGAGAGAGAGACAGACAGAGTTTGCCTCACTGTTTGAATACGGTGAGTTTTGATGTAACTTCCATCCGAGAAAGGAATGTAAATTACCTTTGAGCAAATTCCTCTCTAAGTTTTTCGTCTATTCTCATTTCCCAATCTCTTTTTCCCCCTCTCCTCTCTCTTAGCGTTACCCGACACGCGCGTGGATGAGCTGTTGCTTGGCAATGAGTTGTACCTGTGTTTAATTACCTGAAAGGGACGCTTTTTCTACTAGGAAAAATAGCCACATTTTTTGTAACAGAAAAATTACCCGGCGGTGATTCTTGGCAGCAGAGTAACCCTAGGGAGCTCACGAGGCGAAATAGTAACAGACAGACTGACTGACAGATAGACAGACAGGCAGACAAGAGTGTGTGAGTGAGTGAGGTAAAAAAAAAAAAGTAATTGGAAGAGGGGTGAGCGAGAAAGAGATAGCGAGACAAATAGATGCAGGAAAAAAGAAGAGAGAGAGAAAGAGAGAGAAAGAGATATAGAGAAAGATAAAGATAAAAAATAAAGAGGAAGAGAAAGAGAAAGAGAAAGAGAAAGAGAAAAAGAGAGAGTGAAAGAGGGGGGGGGGAGAAAAGATAAAAGAAGAGATAGAAGAGCAAGTGCAAGAACAAACAAGAAGAGAATAGTTGTTTCGGAGAGCGCGAGAAAGGGCAGCAACAACAAAACAGAACTCTGCATTACAGACTTAATAGATATGAAACATTGTGCTAAGATAATTTGATTAAGCATCTCCTGACAGCCCTTTATGGCAAGGGAGACGGGGGGAGGGGGAGGGGGAGGGGTAGGGGTAGCTGTCAGGACGTAGGATGTGGCATTCAGATGTGATGGCGCTGTCAATGCCAAGTGCAGTCAGTATTACCCGTATTCCTCTGCCAAGTCGAAATGGACGCAGGCAGGCATCTCGGGAGATCAAACGAGATATGCGGTATATTAAGTAACTGGGTATTTTGAGACGGCCATTAAGACTCGTGTTAGCCAGACAAAGGAGATGGGGTAATCGGGAGAAGGGTAGGTGGGGGGAGGGGAGAAAGAGGGGTGAGGGCACATTGAATCCTGGGGGAAGGCACGATTCGTGAGAAAAAAGAGAGAAAAATCTTACGAAAGTGGCATTTCCCGCAATTCAGAGATGCGGATGCTTCTTGTCTCATCACGGCTGAGATTTTTTACGCATATAAAAACATTCCTCCTTTCACCTCTTCCTTTTTTTATTTTTAGAGAATCTTGTAGCAGCCTTATGATATGACTTAAGATAAGTCGATAACTAGCAGTTTTTGGAAGGCGAAAGAGAAAGCGAGATAGGCAGTCGGATAGACAGGCAATCAGAGAAAGAGGGAGGCATGTAGAGCGAAAGGAGAACAGGAGAGAGCGCAAATCCGAGCGAGCAGCGGCGCCGGGAGCGAGCTTGGCCCGGCGCCCTCCCGGCGACACGACCGTCCCTCTCAGGCGCTGCTCTTGTCGTCTTTGTTTGGCGCCTTTTTGTTTCCACTATTTGTTGAAGGTTCTTTTTATGGTTTATTTGTGTGATAAGCCGGGTAGGATTTGATTTGGGAGTGGTGTGGGGTTTAATTAATATTTTCAGTGTGTGTGTGTGTGTGTGTGTGTGTGTGTGTGTGTGTGTGTGTGTGTGTGTGTGTGTGTGTTTGTGTGTGTATTTATGTATATATGGATGGATGGATGAATTAATGTATGTATGTATGTATGTGTGCGCGTGTGATTACATTATTCATGAAATGAGGGCTGTCATGTTTTTGTCTTTGTCGATTTGTTACGTAACTGGTTATTGTGGGATATGCTGTTTGGGCTGTCCACGTACGAAGCCTCAGTAATGCAATATCGGCAGTAAGATTGTGTATGGTTTGTGATGACTGTGTTCAGTTAATCAGTGATGGAAGCTCATTCTCTCTTTCTCTCACTTGCTCGCTCGCTCACTCTCTCTCGTGCTTCTATTCGCTCTTGTTGTTTCTCTCTTGAGGCTATTTTTATTGCCATGTTGAAGTTATATTTACTTCCGTGACAATAGCCTCTAACCTTTTAGTTCTCTTAGAATTCCATTCGTTTTCGTCTGCTGCTACAAATTATTGTCATGTCTTTCCGTTTAGTACTAAGAAACCTATTTTTCTCCCTTCGCTATTATCTCTCTCTCTCTCTCTCTCTCTCTCTCTCTCTCTCTCTCTCTCTCTCTCTCTCTCTCTCTCTCTCTCTCTCTCTCTCTCTCTCCCTCTCCCTCTCTCACTCTCACTTTATTTCGTTTCTTCCTCTCTCTCCTTCCCTCCCTATCTCCGTCCCTCCTTCCCTCACTCGCTCCCTCCCTCCCTCACACTCTCTTTGTATGTCTGCCTACTCCATTTCCGTCCCTCCCTCTCTCTTCCCGTTATTCCAGATCTTCTTCCCTTCCGTCCCCTCCTCCCCTTCTCCCCTCCTCCCCTTCCCTCACCCCCCCCCCTTTCTTATATCTCCTTTCTTCTGTCTGTTTATTCAATGATAATTCTCTCTCGATGTACCTGTGTCGCCATACCCCGCTGGCGCCGGCCGATGAATGTGCTTGCGTCAAGTGCTTGGAGGGACATCAAGCCGGGGTCGGAGGAGAGGTAAGGGAAAGGGGAAGAAGGGAGGAGAGGGAGGTTAGAAAAGAGGGAGACGAAGTGAAAGGTAGAAAGGAGAAACGAGAGAGTGAAGAATTGGAGGGTGAGGAAGATAGGAAAGGGGAGCGATGAATGGACCAAGGGATAGGGAAGAGAGGGAAGGGTATTGGGGAAGAGGAGGAAGAGGGGAGGAGTAGGAGGGAAGGGATTTGGGGGAGGCGAAGAAGAGGGGAGAAGAGAGAGGGAGAGGAGGAGGAGCAACGTTTAAAAGGTGACGTGGTTGCTCGACAGTTTACATCAAAGAAGTGTCATTGAGTAGGGGAAAAAGTGGTCGTAGATATATGAAAATGAACGTTAAAGTGAAAAAAGGGTAAAGAAGTGGTTAAAAGGTTTACTGCTGTCGTGACTCGCTTCGTTTGAGAAGGAATTTTGTTTTTTTAAGTTAGGTTTGCGTCACTAGAGGTAGGGATGGGGAGGGGGGGGGGGAAGAGAGAGGGAAAGGGAGAAGGGGAGAAAGGTGTGGGGGAAAGAAAGAGGGTAAAAGGAATGAGGGCCGGAGGATGAGAATAAAAGTCGGAGAGTGAGGGAGGGAGAGAAGAGGGGCCGTGCTCATCCTATTAAATAATGTTTTCCTAGAAAATTATTATGTATATAATGCGTACAGGCCTACACGTCTTTAATCATATGAAAGCTCTATTGCGTAAATAGCCAGTAATATTTTTTCTACGGTACTGACGTTCGCAAAAGGTCGTAGTGAAGGCCGTGGACAGTGTCCCCCTCCCCTAGACTACTCCTATCCCTGCCCTCTGCCCTTTGCCCCTGTAGTATCGCACTACCCTACGCTACCCCTTCCCCAGCTCCTTCCCCTTCCCTTCCCTTCCCCTTCCCTTCCCTTCCCCTTCTCACCCCTCCGCACTACCCAGCCCTACCCTTCCCCGACTCCTACCCATCATAGTTCATGACATGTAAATCATGTTATGAGGTTGTCATACTGAGAGGGGGAGGGGGAGGGGGGTTGACAGTGCAGCCCATCATGATCACGGGCCCTCGGGATCGCATTAGTCAAGTAGCCCCTGACATTAGAGGTTCCACGTGTGTGTGTGTGTGTATGTGTATGTCTGTGTTTGTGTATGTGTGAGCGCGTGCGCACGCGTGCATGGGTAGAATATGTGTGAACGAGATATGGTGTGAGAGGGAATAGAAAAAGATGATGAGTAAGACGGAAGAGGAAGCGGACGAGGTGCCGTGACGTCATCAGCCTCGAAGAGATAGGCCTGTGATGGGCAGCGATCAGGTTGCAGAGAAACTGTTAAGCCTGGCCCTGGACAAGGCAGAAGCGAGCTCGATGCTTAAAAGGGGAAGTTTGGTATTGACGATTGCAGTCACGTGGCTCCTTTTTTTTCTTAAATAGGATAAACATATGGCGATTTCGGACACGACACTTGCGTGACTTTGTATATTGGCTCTCTGGACCTCCCCCCCCCCCCTTTCTCTCTCTCTCTCTCTCTCTCTCTCTCTCTCTCTCTCTCTCTCTCTCTCTCTCTCTCTCTCTCTCTCTCTCTCTCTCTCTCTATCTCTATCTCTTTCGATATGTAGATGGCCTATAGGAGCTAAGGGAGAAATTATCAGCGTAATAGAGCTTATTCACTCTACAAATTCCGCAAAATCAAAACATTCTTAAACAAATAAAAACCTAATAATTAAAACTAACGTCTCAACCATGCCCAGTCTTTGTATATATTTCCTTCGTGTGTACGTTGTGCAATCGTGCAACTTGAAGGGCAACGGTGCTCATCCTGCAACTCTGTCGCTGTTGTACAAAAGGCGACTTGTGTTACAGATAATAATTGCCACAAGTAATCCGAGGACAGATGTTTAAAAAGGAGTGTGGTATTGCGTCATTGGGCTTTGCTGTATTTTGGATGTGTGCTTGTATGTTTGTTGTTCATGTGTTTTTGTTTGTGTTGGTGTGTGTGT
>NC_061858.1:28172642-28182642 GCF_019202785.1 Penaeus chinensis
GAGAGGGAGAGGGAGAGGGAGAGGGAGAGGGAGGGAGAGAGAGAGTATGAGAGTATGAGAGTATGAGAGTATGAGAGTATGAGAGAGAGAGAGAGAGAGAGAGAGAGAGAGAGAGAGAGAGAGAGAGAGAGAGAGAGAGAGAGAGAGAGAGAGAGAGAGGGGGGGGGGGGGGGGGCGTCGTTGTTTCGATATAAGTGTAATTAGTTGTCATGCCAACCAGATGAGCCATCATGTAGGGTGTGGCCTCAGTACATGAAAGATTCCCCTTCATTTGCAGTCTATTACCGGTAGTTTTCATGTGTTTTCTCTTCCTCATCTTCCCCTCCTTATTGCGATTTTTCCTCTTCCTCTTATTCCACCTTCCCCCTCCAGTCTCTTTCCAGCTTCTTCCTTCCTCCCGCCTACTCACCATCTTCCTTTCCTTTACTTCCTTCTCCCCCTCTTCGTCTCTCATCCTCTCCTCTCCTTTTCTTCTTCTCCTCTCTCCCTTATCCGTCTCTTCTTCCCTCCTCTTCTTCACTTCCCACTATCATCTCCCCTTCCTCCTCCTCCTCCTCCTCCTCCCCCCTTCTCTCCATCTTTGTCCTCCTTCCTCCCCTTCTTTATCCTGCCTTCCCTTCTCCTCTTTCCCCTCCGCTCCCCCCCCCCCTGATCTTCCTCCTTTCCTCCTATTCTCCTTTCCTTTTTTCCCTCACTACTTCGGTCTCCCTCCATCAGCTGTCTCTACGCTGATGGTCTAATAAATCACTTAAACGAACCTTTGTTATATACACCACTACCCTTTTGTTTATTTTTTGACCCTCTGTGTGGTAATCAGAGGAAGGATGCCACATGTTGATTTTATTTACCGGGAATCATTATTTGAAGCTACGTGATTTGTCTGTATTTTTGTTGTTGTTGTTTCATAGTATCTATTTTTTTTATTTTATTTTTTTTTGCACGCGCGCCCGCACACACACACTGCAAGTAGAACAACGAAGGGAGCTACAGGAAAACACACGAATATGCCAGGGATTTGGCATATTTGTGTGTTTTCCCGGACTTCCCTTCGTTGTTCTACTTGCTATTTGTTCGACATGAATTGTACTCACACACACACACACGCACACACACTCACACTCACACTCACACTAACACTCACACTCACACTCACACTCACACTCACACTCACACTCACACTCACACACACACACACTCACACTCACACTCACACTCACACTCACACTCACACTCACACTCACACTCACACACACACACACACACACACACACACACACACACACACACACACACACACACACACACACACACACACACACACACACACCTTTTCCATCGATTTAGAAAAAAAAGTCACGCATTGTACTAACACATTTCCTATCCTCTCTTTCTCCTCCTCAGGTGGTTAAGTTGAAACAAGTGGAACACACGCTCAACGAGAAGCGAATATTGCAAGCTATCAGTTTCCCGTTCCTCGTCAGCCTTGAATTCCACTTCAAGGTAAGAAATCCTGGTTCCTTTCAGATGGTTTTTTTTTTAGATGCTTAAGATGAAAAAGTCTGTTAAGAGTAAGATGGACTCTTTTTTTGTTATTTTGCTTAGTTAGTGTTTAGTTGTTGAGTCTTGAGTTAGCCAGGTTGGTGACCTTTTTTTTTTTTGCAAAGGACAGGCATTTAGGTAGATGGATAGGTAGATGGCGTAGATGTAGAAATGTATTATTCAATCCTGGGTAAAAGTTTTATTTGTATCTTTGTTCTGTTCTCACGATGTATTTATTAGTGTATGAAAGTAGGCATCTTTGCACTAATCTCATGTATTTATTTGTTCAAAATAGTTATTTTATTTGCTTCTTTCGGGGGAAGGGAAAGGGAAAGGGAAGGGAAAAGGAGGGGGAAGGGGAACAGGAAAGGTGTAGACTGTTGCTATCTGCGGCTAAGGAAAAGGCCATTAAAATGTTCGATAACCTAATGAGCTTGACCTTTATGCCGGAAGTTCATCCGTATGTGTTGTTGGCCTTTTTTTGTTTTTGTTTTACTTTTTTACTTTTTTTTTTTTTTTACTTTACCTTCATTCGTAATTATCGGCGGGTGTCCCCTTTCCCTTCTACATAAGCTTCTTATTTCCATGGGATTTTTAGATTAGTGTTATTGATGAGCTGTGATTTAGCTATAGTAGAGGTTATATACTTGTTAAGTTCTCCTGTTACTAGAGAAAATACGTAGCGTAATATGTTCTTTTACATACATTTAGGTATAGATGGATCATTTATTATTATTGTTGTTGTGTCTGTGTGATTTTGTTATTTTTAGATTTAAGGGCCATAGTTGATAAGCTGTCTAAATTATAACTTTATCAGTGTAAAGAAAAATATCTAAAAGTTTAGATTAATATTTCATTATATACTTTGAAGAAAAAGATCATTATTTTATTTTTTGTCAAACGAAGTCAAAGTTATTATTTTTTTTATTTTCTTACATTTTATTTTGATACTTTAAAGCTTTCCCTTTCAGTCCGCGAGGCCCACCTGCACCTGCGAACTGAGGATTTTAATTCTATATGTGATGTGTCTATAGCTTGTTGACTGATGCCTCTTTCTTCCTTTTTGTCTTTCTGGCTCTCTTTCTCTCTGGATTTCTCTATCTCTCTCTGGCTTGCTCTCTCTCTCTCTCTCTGGCTTTCCCTTTCTTTCTCTCTCTCTCGGGCTTTCTCTTTTTCTCTCTGGCTTTCTCTTTCTATCTGTGGCTTTTTCTTTCTCTCTGGCTTTCTCTTTCTCTCTTTCTCTCTTTCTCTTTCTCTCTCACTCTCACTCTCACTCTCTCTTTCTCTCTCTCTCTCACTCTCACTCTCACTTTCACTCACTCTCTCACTCTCACTCTCACTCTCACTCTTACTTTCACTCACTCTCTCTCTCTCTCTCTCTCTCTCTCACTCTCTCACTCTCTCACTCTCTCACTCTCTCACTCTCTCACTCTCTCTCTCTCTCTCTCTCTCTCTCTCACTCTCTCTCTCTCTCTCTCTCTCTCTTTCTCTTTCTCTTTCTCTTTCTCTTTCTCTCTCTCTCTCACTCTCTCTCTCTCTCTCTCTCTCTCTCTCTCTCTCTCTCTCTCTCTCTCTCTCTCTCTCACTCTCTCACTCTCTCTCACACACTCTCTCACTCTCTCTCACTCTCTCTCTCTCTCTCTCTCTCTCTCTCTCTCTCTCTCTCTCTCTCTCTCTCTCTCTCTCTCTCTCTCTCTCTCGTTTATTTATATCTGTATTCATCCGTGTTTTGTTTTAATTTTCCTAATGTTTTTATTTATTTTTCACCCCACGTCTCCCCGTTACGTCCTTCCCATCCCCCCCATACCCCTCCTTCCCCAATTTCTCCTGATCCTTCTCTCTCCCCTTCCCCAACTCCTTACGTCCCTTCCTCTCCTACTCCTTCACGCCCCTCCCCTCTCATACCCCGCCTCCCTCACGCCCCGCCTCCCTCATGCCCCGCCCCCCTCACGCCCCGCCCCCCTCACATCCTCGCCTCGGCAGGACAGCACCAACCTGTACATGAACCTGCCTTTCGTGTCGGGTGGAGAGATGTTCACCCACCTCCGCCGCGCCCGCAGGTTTAGGTAAACGCCCACACCCATACGCATTCACGTACCACCACCCACGGCCGCCCACACAGACCTGCATCTTGATTTTTTTTCTCTCTTGTCTTTTCGCGGTCTCATCTCACCTGCTTTCACATCCGCTACAGTTTATGCTCACTTTGATGGCAGTTTCGCGAGACTTTAACCAGTGAATGAGGCTTACGTAATCCCCCACACTAGATCATTTTCTCTCTCTCTTTCTCTCTCTCTCTCTCTCTCTCTCTCTCTCTCTCTCTCTCTCTCTCTCTCTCTCTCTCTCTCTCTCTCTCTCTCTCTCTCTCTCTCTCTCTCTCTCTCTTTCTCCCTCCCTCTCTCTCTCTCTTTCTCCCTCCCTCTGTCTTAGTCCCCATCCCTCCTTCTTTCCTCTTCCCTTCTTCCTTCATCCCCTTTTTCCCCTTCCTCTATCCCACGTTTCCTCTATCCAACTGCCAATCCATCTATCAATTTATCTATTTACTTTTATATGTATCTGATATTCACACGCTCACTCGCTCATTCACTGAAGGTTCAACCGTTATACATGCATTGCTAGTTCGTTGCATAAAGGACGATATTTTGCATCTCATAACCCGAAGATCACGTGTTATAAAGGCTCCACTTAAGAGTTCTATCCACACCACCTGCTCCTGTGCGGGATAAACTCTACGGTCGGTCCACTCTTGTTTCAATTTCTAAGCGCTTTGTTTTTGTTTAAAGGAGAATTTAAGGTGAAGGAAAGGCCTTAATGGGGTCGGGTGGCTGCGTGAAAGTTAAGAAGGGATCAAGGTTCTACATTTTTTTTTTTTTTTTTTTTTTTATGGAGCGGTGGTTCGTAGATAATCGTAAAGGGTGTAGTTGGCGTTTCATTTCATCAGTTTCCGAGAATCTCTCTCTCTCTCTCTCTCTCTCTCTCTCTCTCTCTCTCTCTCTCTCTCTCTCTCTCTCTCTCTCTCTCTCTATCTCTATCTCTATCTCTATCTCTCTCTCTCTCTCTCTCTCTCTCTCTCTCTCTCTCTCTCTCTCGCTCTGTCTCTCGCTCTCTCATTCTCGCTCTCTCACTCTCGCTCTCTCTCTCTCGCTCTCTCTCTCTTTCTCTCTCTCTCTCTCTCTCTCTCTCTCTCTCTCTCTCTCTCTCTCTCTCTCTCTCTCTCTCTCTCTCTCCCTCTCTCTCTCTCTCTCTCTGCCTACATTCGTATTGTTTGCTTTTCCATCCCCATCTTCCCAAATTCGATGATTTTGACTTTCTCATTCCCCAATTCCCTTTACAGTCCTCCCTCCCGCCCTATTCTTCTATCTCCCTTCTCTCAAAGGTTCTCTTGCGTATTATTTATTACTTTTATTTATCTTTGCTTCCTCTTTTCTCTTGTATATCTGTCTTTATCTTGTCTTTCATATTCTTTTTTCTCTCCTTTTTGTTTCTTTGCATTTGAATTTCATCAGCAGAAGGAATGGAGAAAGTGGTGATGATTTGAAGAAGAAGAAGAAAAGAAGAAGGGAATTCTCTCCGGTATCTCTTCGTCGTCATTCTCTTATCTATGTTTTTTATTTCTCTTTCTTTTCTCAGGGAACTTTTTCTATCTCCCACATAGTCTCCTCCTCCTCCTGGTCCTCCTCCTCCTGCTCCTCCTCCTCCTGCTCCTCCTCCTGCTCCCCCTCCTGCTCCTCCTCGTACCCCTCCCTTCCCCTCCCTCCCCCTCCCTTCACCATCACTCTCGATACTCTATTCCCATCACCCTCGAAACTCCACCCCTTTCTTCCTCGAAACTCCACCCCTTCGCCCTCGAAGCCTCTCCCCTTTTACCCTGGAAACCCACTCTTTTACCCTCGAAACCCCGCCCCATTCACCCTGGTCCCCCCTTCCACCCTCGACCCTCGACCCCCCCCCCCTCACCCTGCTCCCCAATCCTTTCACCCTGGAAACCCACACTCTTCTCCCTGGAAGCCCCTCCTCCTCATCTAGCTGTTGTATACTTGCAGGATAACACAAATTTATACATGGTGCTAGAATATGTCCCCGGCGGCGAGATGTTCTCTCACTTGCGTCGTCTGGGAAGATTTAGGTAACTACTAACAGTCTAGCATTTAAGGCTTGTATTATTAATCATCAGAATTATTAATCCAAGATTTTTCTCCCTTTCCACCACAACCCGTTTTCTTCTCGTGTTCCCCCCCCCCCCCCCCTTTTTGTGGGTTTCTTTGTTTTTCAGGTTTCTACGGTCATTGCTACTGCTACTCCGGGACCCTCGGCATCGGTCCCCCCCTCCCTCCTACCCCTCCCCCCATTCCCCTGCCCTTGCCCCTGCCCCATTCTTGAAGTGCTGCATCACGGTGACGTCATCACACTCTTTCATGATGAAGTGGATTTTGTGACCTTTTATTTTTATTATCATTTTCTTTTTCTTTACATGTATTCCTAGTCATCTTTTTGTTCTTCTTTTTTTCTCTCTCTCTTTCTTAAAAATTTATGAACGTCCCGCGATCAGGAGCACTTGCAAATCACCGTAACTTCTCTCCCCCCCCTTTCCCCAAACAATTCCCCTCCCCCCGTTCCCCCTCCCCCCGTCCCCCTCCTCCCTAACAGGAAATGGTCGCCATATTTAACCCCCCCCCCCTAAAAAAAAAATAGAAGAAACCTCCGAACGTGTTTTCGAATTCTCTCTCTCTCTGATTTCCAGGATAATTCCAATCTGTACATGGTGTTAGAATACGTGCCCGGTGGAGAGATGTTTTCCCACCTAAGAAAGATTGGCAGGTTTAGGTAAGGCGGGTCACCGAAACCCCCCCAACCCACCCTCAAAAAAAAAAAAAAAAAAAGAATAATCATAAAAATAAGATATATATAATAATGTCCCCACACCTCCTCGGCTTTGGAGGGACTGGCACGCAAGGGTACTGCAGCGCGGACCTTGCCTCGCGCTCGTTAGAATAGTAAATGTTTTGGTTTGATGAATCCATAAGGTAACTTGTAAAGTCATTGAGAAGACTGGAAGATTTTTTACTAATTTTTTTTTTTCTTAATTGTGAATGTGATGGCTTAGTTTTAGTTTAGCTTTTATTTCCGTTTGTTTTTTTTCCTAAAAGATCTTTGCGTTTTTTTTAAATAGAGTTTTGCGAGATTTTTTTTTTTCATTTTTTTTTTTTTTTTTTTTCCTTTCTTTTTTTGCTGCCTTAATAAAGAACGCTTTTTATAGTCACTTTTTAATAATTTTTGCCCCTAATGGTTGATATTTTCCGGTCATTTTAGTTAGATTTTTTTATATATATATTAGAGTTGGCCTTGCAATTATAGATAGACCATTTTTCTAGATGCTTCTTTTTGTTGTTTTTATCTAATTATTTCTCTAATTACTAGTTATGCTTTGCCAGCGCAGGCGAATTTTGAAGAAATAATAGACTCGATCTAGCATTTTGAATGATATTACAAGTGTTTTGTTAGTTCATTTTTTTAGTCATTGTTTGACGTGAGAGAGATTTAACAGTTAACCCGCAAGAAAAAGAAAAGTTTAATTAAACACAAAAACTTAACAGTCCTGTTCTAACTAACGACAATGTCATGTAACTGTCGATCCTTTTTTGTACCCTTGCGTGTGGTTGTCCAAGGTGTGACGTAGTGATGACGTAGCGATGACGTTTTGTTGACGTTTGCGGTGTTGTGCGCTCTTGTGCCCCCTGCCCTCTCCCCAGTTACTCCCCAACCCCCTCCACATTTTTCTCTTGCCAGTGAGCTAGTCTTCCCTCTACCCTCCCCCATACCCCCCCAGCCTTACCAGAGCTTATTTGACCTTGCATGGTTTTGGATATTGTCTTCGGTCATGAGGTCACCCTTGCGCTTAACCCGAGACAGAGAATCGCAAAAAATACACAGATTTATAACTTTCTTTGTCAAAGAAAAGATGAGTTCATTTTATCTGTCGAGTGTGACCTGTTGACCTGGTTTTTGAAACCCGACCTGGTTCCTAAACACTAGCGTGAGTGTGTATCGCTTCCCTCACACTCCTGCACACTCCAACCCTCTCTCTCACACTTGCTCCTTGGGTGTAGCTGGAACCGTCACACTGAAAAGGTCTTTTGTATTGAGAGTTTTCCTCTCTATTTCAAAGCAACTTATTTTTTCATTTGTTTTTTGTTTGTATGACTTTTATGATCCTATTTAATGACGGTAACAGCGTGTCACGCAAAAGAAACCAGTGGAGGAGTCATTTCTCTTTTATCTTGTCTCTCTGTCTCTCTGTCTCTCTCTCCCACCCGCACGTACCACGAGTTAGCTACTAACAAAACAGCCCACCTACGCCTACGCTCGTGCCTACCCATGCTGTGATTTGTGTGTTGCCCTCTTGTGGGCGTGATCAGGCACGAATACCCCACTTCCCTCACAAAACGCTTTAATGCACTAGAGTTAAGGCTGATTGTATGAAGTTTTCTCATATTCCAGACTTTTATCTCTTGCTATTTCTCTTTCTCTCTTCCTATCACCTTCTTAGACACGGGGGAGGTATCAGGGTAGTCCCTTCTCCCCTGAGGGTATGATATACACAAACACACAAAGAACAAAGAACACCTACTTGACAAAAATACACATTCACTCGTCGATTGAAGCCGAATCATTTTTAAGATTGAAAAAAAACAAATAGAAAGTTGAGTTAGGAAGGAGATGCTTACTTAAAAAAGATAAATGAAGTATTGATATGGATGGAATTTGTTACTGTGTTGAGCAAACCCGCCCAATAGAAAAGTTTGATGGGTTGATGTGATTAATGGACTTTGTTTATAACTCTGGTTATTTTGCTCCATTTATAAAGATATGAGGGAAGTTTGGGACACACGGCGAGTCTGATATTAATGTGGATATTGTTGTGTTTTTGTAAACCGAGCCTAGGATTGTATTTGTAATACTTAGGAATTTTATTAGAGGGATATAGGGACACAGACACACACACACACACACACACACACACACACACACACACACACACACACACACACACACACACACACACACACACACACACACACACACAAAATTACACATACACATTTACACATACCGCTGTCCGACCTTGCATGAAAGCTTACAAACAACAGAATTTCAAAGCCTTTTTTCCTAGTACCACATATGTTGATGGTAACACGTCAGTCTGAAGAGAAAAGAAAAAATATATAGAGCAGTTAAACTTCCTTCCGAGCCACACCTGTTCAATACAACATCTGGGATTATCCTTCGCGTAATGAATGAATTGCACTGAAGTTATTTTTAGAGTAAATGCGAGTTACGGTTTCTTCAGGTGTTTGTATGTACGGATGTGTGCTTTAGACAGCATGATAATGATTCACAACTGCGTCGAAACATGAACTCGATATTGTACACTTGTACCGGACAAGGTTACAGCTGTACCTTGCTCACCTGTGCCAGCCCAGTCACCTACCTCATTGCCTGTATTGCAGCAGGTGGAGCGTCTTCATCCACCTGATTGAAGCTGTTTAAGCAGGCTCCTCGCATATCCTTAAAGACAAAATAAAAACAAGCATTAGGTTCTAGTACAGCGAACCTTGTTATAAAATCTGTCTCCCTTTTTTTTAAATAAAGTCCACTTACGTAAGGACGTTTCATAAGTCCATATGATGTTTCTCCTCTTTTATTTTCGTTTTACTTGTCCATTTATTTATTCTTTGCTTGCAATGCCCAACCATCGGCTTTGCACCAACCGATGTCTTCCTGACCTCAAAGAAATGGAGCAAGTATATATATATATATATATATATATATATATATATATATATATATATATATTTTTTTTTTTTTTTTTTTTTTTTTTTTGAACTAGTGTAACCTACCCCCATGCCCCCCATCCCCATTTGGAATTTTGGCGTTGGACAGACTGAGTGAAGCCTTCTGCATAGTGTCTCTCTCTCTCTCTCTCTCTCTCTCTCTCTCTCTCTCTCTCTCTCTCTCTCTCTCTCTCTCTCTCTCTCTCTCTCTCTCTCTCTCTCGTTGGCTTTTGATTGTGTAAGTGTAATTTTTCTTCCCACTCTTTTCATCTCCTCTTATCAAGAAACCCACATTAAGACATGGTACCTGACAACACTATTCCATTGTATACGCAGTGCCGGTATTGTAGCATCGATGTATTTTGGTGTTGTTGTTTGTCATCCATGACTCTGCTGTATGGTACTCTGAGTGCACTTTTTATACCATAATCTATATCTTCTCCCTTCGAATTTTTTGTTCGTGAGTTTATACAACTTGGTGGCAGAATCTTATTTTAAAGTCAATATCTTTGAATGGTAACGAATATTTTAGTAAGTCATTCAAATATAATGAACATAGATAAAGTTTTTTGTCGTTCAGACATTCCCAACGCCACATTGTGCCCCCAGGGGACACGTGAACTCCCTCC
>NC_061858.1:28187642-28202642 GCF_019202785.1 Penaeus chinensis
CACCAGGGAGTTTATTGATTTTTAGATGGTTTGTAAACATAGCAGCTGTGTGCTGATATTTTCTTTTTTTTTGTTTTTTTCTGTCGTCTTCTTTGTTTATTTGGTACATTAGATTTTTTAAATTTTGTTGAACAGGTTTTAGTTAACATTCTTATAAATACAAAATTAGTAATCTTCATTTAATCAGTGGTATTGTGTTTCGTATTATCTTACCTGTTAGAGAAGGAGTAGTTCATATTTTCTCAAGACATAAACATTATTTTATTATTCTCACTAGACCTAAAGATTACGTTAATGAAGGCAGGAAATGTGTGACTGATGCACTCTTGCTTTTGCAGGTTGAAGCTCCATTTATTCCCAAGTGCAAAGGCCCAGGAGACACCAGCAACTTTGACGACTATGAGGAAGAAGCTCTTCGTATTTCTTCTACGGAAAAATGTGCCAAGGAGTTTGCTGAGTTCTAGAGGCCTTTTGCAGTGTCTAGAGGCTAAGCTGACTCCCTGTGTCTGTGTACAAGTTTAGTACTCCCCTCCAGAGACCCCAGTGCATGTGCGTTGCTGTATACATGAGGCTGTGTGCGCACCATTGTGTGCCATGCAGTCAGGCCTCAGGCAAGCAGTGGGCTAAGAAATAATGCAGCAGGTGCTCAGTTGTGGGAGAAGCTGTTTACTTGGTGGCTCACACACATGCAGACAGTGCCAGAGAGCCCAGGCTGTGATGGCAGATGTGCTACAGATCAGAATGGTGATGTGGCATAGGAAGCCGCCAAGGTCAGGATTCTTCAGTGTCACTTGAAATCAGCTTGATAAGGCAATATGAACAAACAGCTTAATGTTTTTATTATTATTATGATCTTTCCCATTATTACCATTGTCGTTTTTATTTTCATCATTAAGGTGAAAGAATACCTCTGTGTCAATCCGAAGAAATATAGCCACTTGATTTCCTAGAAAGCAAGTTGACGTCAAGTAACATTCAAGATCCGGTTTTGCCTTTTGTGTTGATGTGTGCCACCTCAGGAAGATTGCCAGACAGAGGCTGTCACGTGATGGCGGGTAAATGAATGGCTTACATTGTGGTCATGGGTGCAAGTGCCATTTTTAGCAAATAAGGTGGCGTCTGTGAGGAAGTGTGCCGCCACAAGCCAGCCACTTGGGGTCTGGGAGCTAACCTAGTCATGTGGTGAGTGGGGGGTTGGTGGGCTTGTCGGGAAGAACACCACTAAAAGAACGGAGACATACAGATGGACTGGAGGTTGCACACATGGTGAACATTTACTGCAGTGAGCTGAATATCGGTCGGTGCTTTGGAGTAGCATTCAGAGTCCCCCCCTCCCCCTGTCTACTCTCTGTAGTGTTGGGGACGTACCAGGAGCCTTCAAGGATTGCCGTTCATGATCTTTCAGTGCAGGACGTATGCAACACCTTCAGCTTGAGTATAAAAGTAGGAGTGATAATTTTTTCATCAGACTTTTTTTTTCTTCTTTTTTTCTTATCCATAACACATAACAATTAGTATACAAAATAGTGATCATCTAATAATGTTTCCTACAGCGGCAAAATGATGCACAACACTGTGAAATTATTCAAAAGGAAAATATGATAACAAGTATAAATAATCAAAACATATCCTTGAGCTTAAATAAAAAAAGATAAGATAAGCGAAGACAAAAAGCCAGAGAATCAAGATGTAGTTGAGTTCCCCTGAAGGAGTGCCTGAAGGGGCATCCTGCGCTAACTTCCACCGTCTGTCTCCCTGAGCATCCCATTGGCCGTCAACGCAATCGACTGCAGCTTTGTTTACTACGCATGGTCGATGCCCCAGATTAACTATGCCAAAATGCAGCAGACTCTCATCACACATTGTAGATTACATAGTTCACTTATATGGGTTCAACAGAGTTTTTATGATTTAATACAGAAATGACAAAAAAAGGCTAGATTTCCCCAAGTTGCATGTATGTAGGTATGTATCAAAGTTAATAATATTTAAAAAAATATGTCCACGTGTGCAAAGTTGTAGAATACATATATGTTGGATTAGTGTTTCTATGCGATTCACATTGATGTGATAAATTTGAAGGATGTGTGATGGCTTCTTTTCATCCATTTCAAAATGAAAAACTAGTTAGGCTTGTATAAATTAGATTTTGTGAACTAATCTTTTCTTTTAACTGCCAGTGGGAATGAGTGGTTAGCAAATGCCTAAAGTCTGAGAGCAAATATTTTTTCCTCTCTTCCTTCTTGTGAAGTCTTGAGCTATTCAATACTGTAAGACTCTATGAGTCCTAAGGCACTTTGTAAAAAAAAGAAAAAAATATTATTTGTCTATTTTCCTGCATTTTAGAGTCTATTGTAATAATTATGATAATTATCATTATTATTAATTAGTTTTGTGTTACTATGGTCTGGCGCTCTTGTTTATGTACCACACTAACCGTAGAGGATTTCTGTTAAGAAGTTACCCGAGAGCGTCTCATTTCTTTATAGTGCAATATTTTGATGAAAGTGAGAAAGGTACCCTGGCGTCACTGTACTTTGCAATGTTACAAGAATATGCAGCTCCAAGGTTTTCTGTCTCATATGTATATATATAAACTACAGGCTATTCGCTGCCCCAGTCATCTCTTCACGCTGAGATGAGGTTGAGTTTTGACGTCATGCAGTGGTTGGCAGAAGGAAGCTTTTTACTTGAGAGATGTTGTGCAGGTTCTCCAGTTAGTGTGAAAAGTGTGCAGCATGTTGAAGGATATAGAGTGCCAGCCATAAGGAAGTTTGCATTTTATTGTTCATATGATTTTTATTTATAGTCATTTTTTTATTATTACATTTGTTTTATTATTTGTTGCCACAGAATTGGAGGAGAAAAAAACAAATCTTGTGTTGGTACTTTTTTCCCTCTTGTATTATATCCATTTTGCTTGAAGCAGAATGGCAACGTAGAATATCCTGTTATCATCTGGGTTATGTGACCTTTGTATAAAGCATGGGTTAGAAGGAGGATTACAATTGAAAGGTGGCCCAAAAAATGTAACAAAATTTTAGGTTTTCCTCATAATCTTTTATTTTATTTTGTATAAAGGAAATAAACACTGCTCAATGGTGGAAGTTCTTGATGTGTTGATGTTCTATTCAAGAATTTTTGTGGCAGGCACTTCTGTATACTGATTTTTGTAACTGTCATTTCTGTAATTATAAACTTTACCCAGTGTGGAACGAGGAAGGCTGATGACGCCTGCAATTAGTTCCTTTTTATAGTGATGGTGTATTAGTAGGTCATGATCATGTACCAGTTTTAAAGGTAAGACTCAAGTCACTGTATAATTTTGCTGAGTCTGTTAGTATTTGTAGGTTTGAAGTACGTTATTTTGTTTACCGAGTACCTCATAGGAAAATGAATTTTAAGCTTTTTATTTTTTATTTTCTTGACACCACTGAGCTACTGAAATTGGAGTAACAGCAGAGTGATATGATGACCACTGGACACAGTCTTTTTTTGTTTTGTTTTTTGTTTTTTTAATCTTTTCTTTAAACTTAAGACTGTACTCAGGCCACATTGATTAGGTGAGTGATCCATATCAGAGCAGAGAAAGAAGGATGAGTAAATTGTATGTTGAATATATTTTGAGTGTTTAAAAGAAAAAAAACAAAAAAAAATTAAACAGTAATACATGGTGCTATGTATTACCCCCTCTGTGAAGAGTTACACTAAGACTTCCCACATATTGTACTTGGGTCTGTATAATGTAGTCATCACAGGAACCAGGTGCAGGGGACTGGAACTGACATCTTTCTTTTGTGGCCGTGCGCATCCATGCTTACAGTAGAGGTAGTGAATATTAACCCCCTATCATGATACAACTTTCAGATTTTAACAAGCCTCAGAACTAACAGTGATAATTTTCCAGTTCTTTATTATTATTATTATTTGTCCAAGTACATATAAATTTAAAAAGGAGTGAATAGCAACTCAACATCAAAATCAAGTTGCTAATATGCTATTTTTCCCCCATTTTTTTCTTCTTCACAGATGTTACCTGACTTACCAATACAGGTAGAAAATAAGATTATTCTATATATATATATATTTCTTGAGTTTAGAAAAGAATAATAATATTTATTTATCATGAGCTTCAATACGTTTGAAGGATATAGAGTGGATGATAACTTAGGTCAAATGCAGCCTCGTCAGTAAGTGAACATTTTGAGCACAAATAAGGTTGTTCCCGAAGTAACCTAACGGCAGTAGTGGGATTCTTAGATGCGACGAATTGCCAAGGTGACTGGCATATAAGCTATAGCATGTTATGCTGTGAGACCAAAGCTAAAAAGGTTGGCTGGTTCCTTTCTGTAAGCGCCCCTCCCCCCCTCCAAAGGTAAGCAATGGAAATATTTAAAAGTATATATATATATAATTATTTTTAAAAATTAAAAAAAAAAGAACCACCCTTCTCATATATGTAAAGGCTCGCATTCCAGGTGTTGTCTTTGGAAAAAAAAAATGAATATTATGATTTTGATGCCCATTACTGCTCGTGATTGCTGCTTGCACTTTCAAAAGCATATGTCAGGACATGCCACAATATGTTACGACATTTGTTAAAGTGTATTACTTAGAAAAGAAAAAAAGGAAAAATTTGTCAGGAGTTCTGGCAGTCTAAAAACGTGATGGCAATTTGCTTTCTTTTGATTCTTATTATTCTTTCTTTTCCCTGTACAAAATTACCATAATTTCCCTTATCTTATAGTTCTTAAAGTATCTTTGTTTGTTTCAAGGATTGATTGATAGATAAATCCTAAGTTTCTGCAGCAATGTAAGTTCAAATTGAGTTATATATGTAATCTAAGCAGTTGGCTGCAGCCTACAGAGATGATGCGCTAAATACATTCCGCAAATTGAGCCAGAGCAACCTGGGCATGTGATTTTTTTTTCTTTCTTTTATTCTCTCGGATACCTTTTGTATATTGTTCCCTAAATTACCCAAAGACTGTATGAAGCTCATGATTAATGTACTATGAGTAACTGTGTAATTGTGATCAGTTTCTAAAACATTTCTCGGGCAACGTTTGACCAAAAAGTGACAAAGTGAATTTCTTCTGACCTTCTGCATGTCCCCAAGTGGAGGAGCTGCAAGGCATCTCTCTCTATGGCAGAGGAACCTCAAGGTCTAGATTTATGCTAGTCACTGCTGAGTTTTAACACATTTTGGTAAAATTCACATATGCCCAAGTAGCCCTCTGCAAGCTGCGGTGAAAGGAAGTGGTGATTGTTGAAGAATTACGATAGTAATACAATGATTATGAGGAGAGTGGACAAACAAAACAGACTGACGTGCGTTAGTGGGTTCCTTGATGTTGACTGTATGAAATCCCCCGCTCCCCCATACAAGCCACCTGCACACGGTCCCCTTAGAAACTCACAGAAATATCTTCTTGTCATGGGCTACTTGCTGTATGGTGTGTGATTATAGCATTAATTCATCATCTTCCCTAATGATTGTTACAATATATATGATATACATCTCAGAACTGCTAGTATCTATTTTTCTTAATCTCTAACGTGCATTAGTATGTATGTTTACGTGTGTATGTGTGCCCTATGGAATATGTTTGTATGGACACTGTGGGAGGGACCCTGTTTAGGCAGCTTAAACCAGACTATATCCCTACTGAGTATTTAATCTATGTTCAGTGTTCATAGTCCGATTGCATTGAGTTCATATTTTGTGATTTGTAGTTGCCAATTTTGAATAAGACGTTAATAAATGAAACATGTACTAAGACTTGAATGCTTTTATTTATAACCTTCTTGTACACAATAGAATATTTTCATTGGTTCTTTGCAAAACTGCCACTTAAAAAAAAAAAAAATATTGATAAAGAAAAAATATATATATTGATAAAGAAAAAAAACTGAAGTATATTTACCAGCTGTTTTATAAAGAAAAACAAGTTGAGAGAAATATTCTGATTCTAGATTTTCAGTTTTTATGAGAAATGTGGAGCTGTATTTCTCGAGACCTATTATAATATCCTCATACAATAATAATGCTGTAACTCCACCTCACATGAAAGTAGTGTTACTTGCAAAATTGTTCATAATGTACATAATTTGTACATCCATTCTACATGAACAGCTAGAAAAGTTAAAATGTTTCATAAATACATTGCAAATAATATGATAATACAAATAGTGGAAAAATGAATGTCACTCTTAGTGCTCTCAAAATGTTCTTGCGCACTTGAGCAAATAACAAATACTACATAACACACCATGACCTTCCTTCTCTTAGTGAAATAATTTCCCAAGGTTGGGATATCAACATGTAACGATAATGTGACATTCCGCAAATAATTATCTCTCTGACTACAGTACATACATGGTCTCACTTTTTTCAAGGCTAAGGTTGATGTAATTCTTTAAAGACGATAAATTCAAAGGAGGGGAGCATTCACAATAAGTCTCTGAGACTCCTTCTAAATAGATTTCATACTCCAAAACCCGCTTGGAAGGCAGCCCTTGAACAAATACCGTCTGCAGCTAGGAGGAGAGAATGGTTAATGGTTAAAAGCAAAATAAATGTGCTAGACATCTAAGGTCATATAGCACTATAGTTAATGTTAGTGAAGGATGGTTGGGTTAGTGATTAGTTGTTAAAGCTGGGTTAAGGAATTGGTGAGTGAATGGGTTAGGGTCGGATGATGTAATGTAAAGGGGTTAGATCAAGTGAAGGATATATATGCGTTTGAGGAAGGAAAACAAGTTGTCAAAGCAGAAAGTGTGAGATTCTGTAAGGATGTCTGATAAGTTGGGATGTCTATGTAGGGAGGACGTGGGCATGACAATAGAATATGTGGGACTGAAAGAGGAACATTCGGAAACCGCGAATGTTCCAATGAAGGATAGTTATACTTTCGTTGATTTACTGGCAAAGATTGCAGTGCGTGTTGGAGAATTTGAAGGGGAAGGTGCTAGAGGGTGCGATAAAGAATGAGGTTGGGGAGGTGGTGTTGTATCAGGAGGGGTGTCGGGAGGTAGAGGGTCTGGGGAAGAGGGTACTTGTGACATGAGGGTTTCACGTGTGTCTATTTAGGAGGGAGTGGAAGGGATAGAGGGGATAGTGGGAGGGTTAATATAGGTGGGGCTGGAGTCAGGGGGAATGGGTTTTGTTGGGATGGGGTAGGAGGATTGGGTGTAGGGAGAATATAAGTAGGAGGAGGATGGATATCGGCAGTCACTTTGAGTGTGGAGGGAGTGGGAGTTGTAGAATTTGAAGGTGGATGAGTATTAGTTTGGGACTCGATTATGTAGTTCTGGATATCTTCAAGAGTTTCTGTAGTGGAGTTGGTTGGGGAGTTTTGTGAGATAAAGGTTTTCTTGTGAGGGGGGGAAGAGAAGTTTGGTGTCTGAAAAATAGGGGCAAAGGAAGGTGGAGGTGATTGTGAGGTAGGGGAAGAAGGGGTGGAACGTTTATTCTGTCTGCTGCGGGTAGTGCGGCGAGGGAGAGGGGAAGGTGTTGGGGCTGTAGTAGAGATTGGGGTGTCTGGATTTAGGATAGCAAAAGAATTTGATTGGGTAGAGATTGGAGTGTCTGGGTTTAGGATGGCAAAAGAATTTGACTGGGGAAGGTAGGAGGTAGAAGAGGGGGGTTGGGTTTAAGAGAGGGTGTAGGAGCTTGGGAGGAAGGGGGATTGGCAGAGTGAGCGACATTACTGGAGTAGGGAGTAAGAGAAAAGCCTTGTCAACGTGCTTCCTGTTTGGCTTCACATAGAGTGAGTCCAAGTCTGAATCTGAGAGTTGCTACCTCAGACTCAAATTTGTAGGTGGGGCAGCCTCTATAAAATACATTATGGGGGCCGCCACAGTTTGCACATGTGCGTGATTGTGCAGAGCAATTTGATCGAGTATGGCCAGGTTGGGCACATAGCGGGCATCTGGCTGTGGAACGGCAATGTTTGGCAGGATGCCCTAAATGCCAACAATTTTGGCACTGTCGAGGAGGAGGAGGCTGGTATGGTCGGACAGGTAGGAATTCCCCACCTATGTAAACATTTAAGGGAAGGTCATGTCTACGGAAAGTAATTTTGGCAATGTTGATGGATTTCTTACGATTTCCTCTGGGAGGAATGGAGTAGCATTGTACATATGTTGCATCATAGTCTGTGAGACAAGCGAGTAAGTCCTCTCCACAATCTGACCATTCTTTGTCATGGATTGGGCAATCTGTTGGGGAGATAGAGACAGTTCCAGTGCAAGTATTGAGGGTTGGATGAGGTTCTGTAGGGATGGGATTACCACATAGATCAGTTAGTTTTGTTAATGCTATAGCTTGGTTTTCAGTTGTTACTGTGACGAGACGGGAGTGGTCGCGTCGGCTACGGAAAGAGACTTTGCCTACTTGTTTTTGGAGGCATTGTTGGAAGAGGAGGGTGTTTTGAAAGTAGGGAGCTGTGGGAGGGATCACGAAAAATCGGTCCCATTTGGCTGGGCTAAATAGAGTATTTAGGATTCTTGTAGAGGTGGGGGTAGTAGAAGTGCGGGGACGTGTGGAGGAGGGAGTAGTGTTGAGGGGGGTAGTGTTACGGGGAGATGGGCAATAAGGTTGTAAGGTAGTAAGAAGGGGAGATGGGATGGTTGATGAAGAAGGTTGTGGGAGTAAAGGTGTTGAAGTTGAGCATGTTGGGAGAGTAGAAATGTCTCCTGGGGGTTGGTTGTTGATTAGGGTTGATACTGTACTAGTATGCATTGATGATGGGGGAGTTGTTGCAGTGTTCGGAGCCGTGGTCAAAGGAGAGCTGGGATTGGGGCTATTTGATAAAGGGGCAAGCGTCATTGCCCCTAAGAGTGGGGTTACGTCTTCATTATTGGCCATGATAAGCCTGGAGTATGTTGGGGAAAAAAACAGTCCACCCCTCAGGGTCCCCTTGAGGGGTAAGGGCCAGGTATGGCAGGGGAATATCGTGCCCATGGCTCCCTCAGGCCGTTCAGGACTGACATAAAGTCAGCCTTTCATCCTTTCAGCACGGCTCTCACACCTTAGGAGGTAGATAGTAGAAGGGATTGGTGAAGAAACTGAAACTGAGTCGATGGCTGAGTCCCAAGGTTGAGGAGTTCCCCATCATTGGGTCTCAGTCTTCGTCTCCTAAACCCCCCCACGACAACAACGGGCAAAGGATTGGGGGGGTAGGAGGAGAGAAAGTAAATGTGAAGGAATGGTATGAGAATTCGATACCCTTCAGGTGACTTCTACTGTAAATTCATTTTGTATAATCATAATGTACTTAATTTATGTATCTCACACTGCGAGTATATCATCAATTGCTCTAGAACCAACGACTAACCATTTGGTGAAATATAAACGTCTTGATCTGCCTATCAGAGTGCGCATCTGTTGCACATCTGAATAAGTGTAATTGATGTCAGTGTGGTCAAAAATGTGGATTAAATGTATAATACTTATGAGTCGTGCTTGACTAAAGCACAATTATATTTAACTGACTCTGAATCTATCAAAGTTTTGCAGCCTCTATATGTGTGTGTGTGTTTATGTCTGTATGTATGTGTGTGTGTGTGTGTGTGTGTGTGTGTGTGTGTGTGTGTGTGTGTGTGTGTGTGTGTGTGTGTGTGTGTGTGTGTGTGTGTGTGTGTGTTTGTTCGTGTGTTTGTTTGTTTGTGTGCATATATATATATATATATATATATATATACGCATACACATGCATACATACATACATACATATATATATATCTATAGATACATAGATAGATAGATAGATAGATAGATATATACACAGAAAAGGTTGGTGAAAGTCCTATTCTTTGGGACTTTTATTTCTTACAAAAACTGGCTTCCTTTCTTTGAGTCACCTCTTCACATCTTCAGAAACAGAAAGGAATAACGCAATGGGTTTGGACCCGCCGAGCCAGCCCGCAGTCCCAATATTGGTGCGGGGATCCTGAGTCCGATGCTCTTCGGCTTGATAAGATCCTAGTTGGCAGCTTTGCCTTTATTCGCTCTAAATATTGTTTTATTATCTTTTTTTTTTTCTTGGTATAGTTTTCGTTTATTTATATACCGTTCTTATTAATGGGCCATTTTTAAAGAACATATAATGAAACAATACTATATATTATCGTTAATGATGTCAATTTATAAATCAGAGAAAGAGAGAAAGAAGAGAAGAGAAGCGAAAAGAGTAAGGAGAGTGGGCTGTGAGATATCAGATTAAAAATACATAATTATTTGTATAAGTTACGCGGTATTGTTATAGTAACCTGAAATAAAACAAAAATTCCCTCTTTTCTTTATGACAACGAAAAGTTGCTTTCCATCAAAGCCGTCAGAATACTCTTGGGAAAAGTCGGTTTCATTTTTGGGCTCGACAGCATAAATTTAATTGGAACTACCTGGTTATATGTAACTTAAATTATACGAAAAGGCTACGGGGAAACCACAAGCTGTTTTTGCCTTCTAAATACCATGGCCGTCGACCTTAACTTGACCAGCATTCGTGGGAAAAATACCCAAAGCTCGGTCTATGTAAACACGGCTTGAGGTCTGGGAAATGCAGCAACAGCAACGCATAAGCGCGGAGGGTTCTTTGCCTGATGATTCTTCGAAGTTCACCAGCTCTACTTCAGTGATTCTTAAGAGTACAAGGATTCGTCTGAAAAGTCGTTCGCAGGCTTTTATTAAAACAAGAAAAAAAAAAAAGAAAAAAAAAAAGAGATTATATAAAGGATAAAAGATACAGGAGAAAGGAAAGAGGAAAAAGGAAAACGGAAAAAGGGAAAAGGAGAAAAGAGAAAGAAGAAAGGAAAGGAAAAGGAGAAAAAGAGAGGGATTCAGAGAAAGAGAAATTCAGTGAGAGAGGGTGAGGGTGAGAGAAAGAGAGATAGATAGATGGATGGATATATATATATATATATATATATATATATATATATATATATATATAATGAGAGAAAGAGAGAGAGAGAGAGAGAGAAAAGAGAGAGAGAGAAGAGAGAGAGAGAAGAGAGAGAGAGAAGAGAGAGATAAAGAGAGAGAAAAGAGAGAGAAAGAAGAGAGAGAGAGAAAAGAGAGATAAAGAGAGAAAAAAGAGAGAGAGAAGAGAGAGAAGAGAGAGAGAGGGGAGAGGAGAGGAGAGAGGGAGAGAAGGGTGAGAAGAGAGAGAGGAGAGAGGGAGAGAAGAAAGAGAGGTGAGGAGAGAGGGAGGGAGAGAGAGAGAGTGAGGGTGAGAGAAAGAGAGATAGATAGATAGATGAATATATATATATATATATATATATATATATACACACACATATATATGAGAGAGATAGAGAAGAAAGAGAGAGGAGAGGGAGAGAAGGGAGAGAGGAGAGGAGAGAGGAGAGAGGGAGAGAAGAGAGAGAGGAGAGGAGAGAGGGAGAGAAGAGAGAGAGGAGAGGAGAGAGGGAGAGAAGAGAGAGAGGAGAGGAGAGAGGGAGAGAAGAGAGAGAGGAGAAGAGAGAGGAAGGGAGAGAGAGAGAGAGCGAGAGAGCGAGAGAGCGAGATAGCGAGAGAGCGGGAGAGCGGGAGAGCGAGAGAGCGAGAGAGCGGGAGAGAGAGAGAGCGAGAGAGCGAGAGAGCGAGAGAGCGAGAGAGAGAGAGAAATTGAGAGAGAGAGAAATTGAGAGAGAGAGAAATTGAGAGAGAGAGAAATTGAGAGAGAGAGAAATTGAGAGAGAGAGAAATTGAGAGAGAGAGAAATTGAGAGAGAGAGAAATTGAGAGAGAGAGAAATTGAGAGAGAGAGAAATTGAGAGAGAGAGAAATTGAGAGAGAGAGAAATTGAGAGAGAGAGAAATTGAGAGAGAGAGAAATTGAGAGAGAGAGAGAGAGAGAGAGAGAGAGAGAGAGAGAGAGAGAGAGAGAGAGAGAGAGAGAGAGAGAGAGAGGTTGACAAAGAAAGAAATTGAGAGATATAGAGATATATAGATATAGATATAGAGATATAGATATATAGATATATAGAGATACAGAGATACATAGATACAGATATACAGAGATACAGAGATATAGAGATATAGAGATATAGAGACAGAGACAGAGAGACAGGGAGGGAGAGAGAGAGAGAGAGAGAGAGAGAGAGAGAGAGAGAGAGAGAGAGAGAGAGAGAGAGAGAGAGAGAGAGAGAGAGAGAGAGAGAGAGAGAGAGAGAGAGGTTGACAAAGAGAGAAATTGAGAGAGAGAGAGAGAGAGAGAGAGTGAGAAAGAGATAGAGAAAAAGAGAGAGAGGTTAACAAAGAGAAAAATGGAGAGAGAGAGAGTGAGAGAGATATGGCACGAACCTATATTTTCTATATGATGTGCAACTGATTACATCATATCACATTTCATTAAAAAACTGTACCACATCCGTAGTGGGCACACATGTACTACCCATTGTATATTTTGTGATATTTTGGCACTCAGATTGCTTCACAGGTGAGTTACCAAGCTGTCAATTAATACGCCCTCCTTGACTTCACCTGATTTACCCATTCCATGATCTTTTGTGGGAAAACGTGAGTTAATTTCTTAAGATATTACTGTCGATACAATTATCTTTTTATTAATATTAGGATAATTATTGTTCTTTAAAAATGAAAATAATAAGAGAAATAAACTTTCCGAAAATCAAGGCAGGAGTAGTAATTGACTCCTTGGTGACTAAGCACTAGTAGAGCCATCTATGTGCAAACACGATTAATGAACTAAAATCACGATGGAAAAGGCAATGTAAGCTAGCCTCCACGACATAGTGGGTTGTCGACAAAAATCTTACCTTTTATATTTGACTAGGAGCTTAATACACGTACTATTGTGTACAAAAGTATGATCTAGCATGAGAAGAGATTTCGGTCGCCTTCACTACTGCCATTTTCTTTACATTAAGGGTATTTTTTTTATATATATATTTAGGGGATACTTTTCTAAACCGGTAAATCTTTTACATTTACGTGTTTTAAGGTCAGAAATGGGATATTAGGACTGAATCTTGATATATAAGGAAAGTAGAAATACATGTAAAATATGAAACAAGTTTTTTGTCACTGAGGATTCGAAATACTGTTGTGAAGAGAAATCGAAACGGCTTATTCACACAAAAGTATGAATAATGTGCCATTTCCAGGTTTATACCCCCCAGTGTATCTCCATAAATTAGCACAGCTGCGGAAACGTGACATCGATGTTTTACCCTTTGCAACACAAATCTTTAGCTGTCGTCCATGTAGCATTTAGTTACGGATTTAACTCTCTAACTATTTTGATCATCACACAGACACATATGCTTGTGTGTGTGTGTGTGTGTGTGTGTGTGTGTGTGTGTGTGTGTGTGTGTGTGTGTGTGTGTGTGTGTGTGTGTGTGTGTGTGTGTGTGTGTGTGTGTGCGTGTGTGTGTGTAAATGTACTTCGGCAAATGAAAGGAGTCTGAAGGGGAAATAACGTATTCCTTGAACACTGGCCAAATCTTATCTTCATCAAAATCGACGATATTTCTTATGTCAATTTAGGTATACATTATTATCGGATTTTATTCGTCCTCTCTCTCTTTTTCTCTCTTTCTCTTTCTCTTTCTCTCTCTCTCTCTCTCTCTCTCTCTCTCTCTCTCTCTCTCTCTCTCTCTCTCTCTCTCTCTCTCTCTCTCTCTCTCTCTCTCTCTCTCTTCGCCCCTCTCTCCTTTATTATATATATATATATATATATATATATATATATATATATATATATATATATATATATATATATGTATATATATATATATATATATATATATATATATATCGCCATACTTACTACTCGCTTTCTGCAATTTCTCTCTGCTTGAGAGAGTCGCGGAATGCAGCGCGGTTGGGAAGAGAAGTCTCCAGAAGTCGATTGATGTCTTTTATGTATTCTTAACAGAGTATTTGTTTCCTTTTGCAAACACCCTTTCTCGCTTTGCTAGGTAAATAATCGCGCGCATAAACGGTGTCATATCCGGACGCCAGGTGACTTTCAGCGAGTTTGGCAAGTGAATCATTCATTACTAACTTAGGAAACCTACAATATATGATACGATACAATATGATTATTAATTTTTTTTAATCTTAAATAAGAGTGTCGAACTCCTGGACAATATATGAACCGAATAGAGTAGACATATATGATTTTTACGCGGTAGGGACTGATCGTGATGTCAGTGTGTTCCTTTCGTCTTCGGAAAGGATTCTCCGCACAGGCAACATTTCTTGGAAATGGTATTCATCCCCAAGTGTCATGTTAAGCAGATACACTAGAGTTCTTGCCTTCATTTCTCGCCAGTCAATCAATAATGACGTCACGAAGCTGTTTACCGTAGCGGGACCGAGGTTTTTCTTAACGACAAAACCATTCTTATTGACATCGTTGGTGGGAGTAGGCCAGGGCTTTGTGACGAGGAAATCGTCATGCGTGGAACTGAATCATCACCATTATTATTGTTCTTGGGTTCTATCATCGTCTCAGAGTCGAAGAAAGTGAGGTGTGAGGGAGGATGCGTATATTCATAGTTCATATATTTCAGACGTTCATGTTATGATGGAAATTTCAATGTTTGAATACTAACACAGCCATGCTATATGTCAAATGCACTAAACAAGTAAGCTAATATTGCATTTTTCATGCTACTTATTTATATATGTATATATATACATATATACATATGTGTGTGCGTGTGCGTGTGCGTGTGCGTGTGCGTGTGCGTGTGCGTGTGCGTGTGTGTTTATACACACACACGCACACATATATACAGAGAGAAAGAGAGAGGAGAAGGGGGTAAAGTATGTGTTTGCTTGTTTTTTATTTTATTTTGCAATGAATTAGATTTATATTTCACCTCTTACATTTTACTAAGTCGTTATAAGGAAAAGCTAAATTATCAATCGTCTTTAGCAATAATTCGTGTAATGTTTTCGCATAAAACATTCTTAATGAAGAAACCCACAAAATATGTTTTGGATTACAAACCAAAAT
>NC_061858.1:28207642-28210142 GCF_019202785.1 Penaeus chinensis
CTTTATTCTTCTTCTCTCTATCTCTCCTTTATTCTTCTTCTCTCTCTCTCCTTTATTCTTCTTCTCTCTTTCTCTCCTTTATTCTTCTTCTTCTCTCTCTCTCCTTCCTTCTTCTCTCTCTCTCTCTCCTTTCTTCTTCTTCTCTCTCTCTCTCCTTCCTTCTTCTCTCTCTCTCTCCTTCTTTCTTCTCTCTCTCTCTCTCCTTTCTTCTTCTCTCTCTCTCTCTCCTTCCTTCTTCTCTCTCTCTCTCTCTTTCTCCTTTATTCTTCTTCTCTCTATCTCTCCTTTATTCTTCTTCTCTCTCTCTCTCCTTTATTCTTCTTCTCTCTCTCTCTCCTTTATTCTTCTTCTCTCTCTCTCCTTTATTCTTCTTCTCTCTCTCTCTCCTTTATTCTTCTTCTCTCTCTCTCTCCTTCCTTCTTCTCTCTCTCTCTCTCCTTTCTTCTTATCTCTCTCTCTCTCCTTCCTTCTTCTCTCTCTCTCTCCTTTCTTCTTCTCTCCCCCTTTTTTCTTCTTCTTCTCTCTCTCTCACTCCTTTCTTCTTCTCTCTCTCTTTTTTCTTCTGCTCTCTCTCTCTCTCTCTCTCTCTCTCTCTCTCTCTCTCTCTCTCTCTCTCTCTCCTTTCTTCTTCTCTGTCTATCCCTCCTCTGTCACCTTTCTCATTCCTCCTCCTCTCTGTTTTTCTTTTTCTCTTTTCATTTCACCTCTTTTTTTCATCATTTCTTATGTAATGATGTCTTCAGATCAAAATAACTGAAGGTAAAAAAAAAAATCTTCAAATCTTTTCGCTCAACTTGTTTCAAGGTCAAAGATAGCTTCGAGTGAAGGTATATTTGGATCAAGTTATATATGGGTCAAATTATTAAAGATTTCTTCGGATCAAGATGGATTTAGGGCAAGATATCTTCAGTTTTAAATAAATTCGGGTCAAAAATCAAGTTCACTTCATTTAGGTGAAGATATCTTCGGCCCAAGATATCTTCGGGTCAGGATGTCTTCAGGTCAGGCTGAGTCAGAATGAAGGTATACAGCTGAAAAGAAAAACAATAATAGATTTTTATATGCATATACCCACCTATATCTATCTATCTATATATATATATTAATATATAAATATATATATATATATATATATATATATTTACACACACACACACACACACACACACACATATATACATACATATATATATATATATATATATATATATATATATATATATATATATATATATGCTCTCTTGCATATACTATATCAATTAGAACTTGGGAAATACACGAAGGAATTAAAAAACAGTAAAATCACAGTTTTGACAGAAAACGTACGACTTAAATGCAAAACACAAAACCGAAACAATACGATCTCACATGCAAAGAAAATGCGGCGAAAAATAAAAACGAATCTCAGCCAAGAATAAAAAAATCTCATTAGAAATCAAAACCCACAAAATAAAACAGAAAAAAAGCAAAAAAAAAAAAAAAAAATAATAATAAAAAATAAATAAAGCGAAAGACAGGAGAGTTTAAAAGAAAACGTAAAGATAAACGACAGAAAACGGGAAGACAACCACTTACCTGCAGGTTAACTCATCAAAATGGTATCCTGAAGAACACTCCCTCTTCATCAGAGACCGGCAGGCGCAGCGGCAGTTATTGTGATCCCAGAAGTTGCCTAGGCTCTCGCAAACTGCCTTCTCAGCTTGGAGGGAGCTGCGGGGAAAGAGTTTAGCTTCTGGTTACATTCTGACGCTCAGATCTTGCTCTTTCTCGCTCTCTCTCTTTCTCTCGCTCTCTCGCGCTCTCTCGCTCTCTCGCACTCTCGCTCTCTCGCTCTCTCGCTCTCTCGCTCTCTCGCTCTCTCGCTCTCTCGCTCTCTCGCTCTCTCGCTCTCTCGCTCTCTCGCTCTCTCGCTCTCTCGCTCTCTCGCTCTCTCGCTCTCTCACTCTCTCGCTCTCTCGCTCTCTCTTTCTACTACTACACTATTACTATTACTACTAATACTAATACTAGTATCCTCTCATCCTTATTTTCACACTATTACTAGTTCCACTACGACTATTACTATTGCCCCCCCCCCAAAAAAAAAAAAAAAAAACTAATAACAACAACATAATAACATAATAATAAAACTAATAACAAAAAAAACAAAAAAAAACAGAAAAAACAAAACAAAACAAACAAAAAAAGAAATAAAAAGTGACGTCACCGATTTACCTCTTGCACCTGCACATGCAATTTTCTTGGTCATATTCTTGCCTCTGAGAATTGCTACAGTCCGACGCCTTGATCTTGCAGACGCACTCACACTTCTCGTCCTCCGTCACGTTGAGAAGCACAGGCGTAGCGCTGTTTGTTTCCAGTTGTATTACCTGTTGGGAGACGGAGGCGACGCTTCAGGATTGTGTGTGTATGAGGGAGGGAGGGAGGGAGGGAGGGAGAGGGGGTAAGGAGGGAGGGGGGGGAGGGAGAGGGGGTAGGGAGGGAGGGGAGGGTAGGGAGG